>NC_081776.1:387500-421981 GCF_963082965.1 Carassius carassius | reverse complement strand
CACACACACACACACACACACACACACACACTCTCTCTCTCTCTCTCTCTCTCTCTCTCTCTCACACACACACATGCGCAAACGCACACAAACACACTCACACACACACTCTCTCTCTCTCTCTCTCTCTCTCACACACACACACACACACACACACTCTCTCTCTCTCTCACACACACACATGCGCAAACGCACACAAACACACTCACACACACTCCTGCAGCATTATCCATGTGTCTCTCAGGTCGAAGTCCAACATGGAGGAGGTTCAGGACGAGCTGATGCACAGACTGACTCTGGGCCGCAGCGCTCAGAAGAAGTCCCAGACTCCGTCTCAGTCCAGCAGCTCGACGGCGGTCAACATCTCCTTCGACTCCACGCCGGACGACGTCAAGGCCTGGCTGCAGCTCAAAGGCTTCAGCGAAGTGTGAGTGCCCCGTTCATCCGCTCTGCTGCAGAGCATCATGGGAGGTTAACAGTGATGGTTTGAGCTGATGTGGTTTGGTCTGCAGGACCATCAACAGTCTGGGAGTGCTGACCGGTGCTCAGCTCTTCTCTCTGAACAAAGACGAGCTGAAGACCGTCTGTCCTGATGATGGAGCTCGAGTCTTCAGCCAGATCACCGTCCAGAAAGCTGCTCTCGAGGTGAGTCGACTTCTTCAGCTTCTCCTCGCAAATCCTTGCTTATTTCTGTCTTCGTTCTTCTCTAAACTCTTCTGTCATGATCTAATGTCTCAAACTGAATCCCGTGCGATTCTGGATCCATCCATAAAATAATAGTATGGTAGTGCTCCCCGAATCGAATCTGCTGCTGATGAGTTGCTCAACTCTGTAGTGTCGCTTTGGTTTTTCTGTGGTGTTTTGCTGTCTGCAGGTTTTCTTCTGACGCTCCCATGATCTTCACATGTAATCCACGTTCCTCTGAAGGTACTTTAGTATCGTAGCGAGGCGGCTTTGCTCTGTTTAGTTAACCCATCATTAATGGACATAACCCGGTTAGGTTGCACCTTACTTAAAGCGATAGTTCACAAACCTGTATGAGTTTATTTCTTAATTTGAAGAACATCGGTATACAAAGAATATATTTTGGATTTGATCCCCAACATTTGTGCTCAGCAGAAGATAGAAACTCAGATGACAGAATTTTCATTTTTGGGTGAACTGTCCCTTTAAATTGGAATATAAAGTCCACACTTAGTAGCTACTTGTTAGTTCATAGCTTACTCTGTACTGTAAATATAATAGTATTATTATTCAGATAGATTTTTGTTCTCATCTGAAAGTGATCTGAAAAATTATTTAACTGCAGTGCAAATAAAAATAAAATAAAACAAGCATTTGTAGGGCTGGGCGATAAAACGATAACGATAATTATCGCGATATAATTTTTTCCCGATAAATGATATGAAGAGTTTGATGTAATGTTTGTTTATAATGTCACTAATTTATACTAAATGTATTTTTCATTCAAATATCTAGAAGTCATTTTTATCATTGTGTTGAGATGTTACATGTGATGTTTTATGCTGCTATGGAAGTCTAATGGTTAATTTGAATAAAACTCGTAATTATAAAATTTCACTACATAAAAATGAGGTTGTTACAGTTTTTACAGATGTTGGAGTTTTTGATGAACATAAACTTACATCTGCATCCTAACTCAAGCCACTACTACTGTCAACTGTATTGACACCGAACGCGAATAAAAAATTTTGCGCTATTAGATTACATACAAAGTCAACGCAAAAACGCGAATAGAGGCGAATTCACGCCAGATGACGCAAAATGCGTGATGTTTTTGCCTCAAACACATGAAATTCGCCTCATTAGTGTCAAAAAAAATTCAACTTAAGAGACAAAAATACATAATATTATTAATATCGCAGCTGCACTGCAAACTGTGCTGAAGATACGCATCATCAAAGCTGAACAAACCTGATTCGTGATTTGAAACCGTATCATTCATTCGAGCACGCAGATACTAAGAAATCAATTTTTCTGTATCGACATTTATTTGGTTAAGGAAAAATTACTGGAAAAGTGTAAGGAAACGTAAAGTGTTTGTCATGTCCTGATCATAAAGAGTCGTTTAAATCCACAATTAACCGTCTGGTTTCTACAACTTTCAACTTAACAGAAACGAAGATTTGAAAATTGTCATGATAATTATCGAAATCGACTGATATGAAAAATTTTATCGCGATCATTTTTGGGCTCGTATCGCCCAGCCCTAAACATTTTTTTAATTCGATTGATCTTATTATATAGACATGGACTGAAGTCGTTGTTTGCACATGACTGATGGTCTGCATTTCATTGAATCTGTTCGAAATAAAAATGAGCGTATATTTTTATAGTTTGGTGGCTTCTGTCTGCGGTTTCCAGTCATAGCTAGAGAATAGATGCTTTCCCAGAATCCCTCAAGTGCCCCTTTACACGTTCATCATCGTTAGTTTAGAGCATCAGATGAAGAAGAACCTCGTTTCTGCTTTTCTTCTCTCCGTCTCTGCATCACGCCGCTGATGTTTTGTGTAAACGAGCATTTCGTGAGACGTAGGGCTGGGTTTGAAACACTGATTTCTCGATTTTGATGAACTGATATTGATTCTTAAAACCAAAGAATCAGTGTATGCTGTTTTCTGTTAATGCATGAACAAAACTTACATAGTTACATTTGATAGGAAAGTCTCTGCGTTCAAATGTGAATTTGAATCATTAAATTCAAACAATAAATGACAGATCGCTGTAGTAAATTGTAAATTTTCTTCAAGGAAGTTATCACACATTCATCCATTTGAAACACCATCACTGACTGCTCTTATGAAAATTAACCATGGTTTTAGTACAAATAAAAGTACATAATTGTAGTTATACCATAAAAAACAACAAATTAATCATGGTTTGGCGACAGTAACCATAGTTAAATCATGGTATTTGTAGTAAATGGATACTACACATGGTTAATTTTCGTAAAATCACTTTAACATGGTATTGTGCCAACTGAGGGTTAATTGTATAATTTTTACAGCATTGGTTGAGAAAGATATTTTAGTGACGTACTGTAACTGATCAGTGAGACTTGTAATGTTTTTTAAACAAGTCTCTTCTGCTCCTCAAGGCTGCATTTATTTGATCAAAAATACCAAAAAAAAAAAAAAATCTTGCAAAATGTTTTTAGAATATAAAATAATGGTTTCTATTTTAATATCCTTTAATATGTAATTTATTTCTGTGATGCTCCGCTGTATTTCCAGGATCATAACTCCAGTCTTCAGTGTCACATGATCTTCAGAAATTCTTCTGATATGATGATTTATTTTCAGTATTTTTTTGGAAACTGAACTGGAAACTTGAAATTTTTTTTCAGGATTCTTTGAAGAATTATTATATTTTTTTTAAAGAACATTTATTCAGAATAGAAATCTTTGCTATCACTTCTTAATTTAACATATTCTTGCTGAATAAGATTTTTTAACTTCTTAACAAAAAATTTTTTTTTAAAGGAAATAAAAATGTACTGACCACAAAATTTGAACCGGTAGTGTATATTGTTAGAAAAGATTTAAATTTTAAACAATGCTCTTCTTTTTAACTTTTTATTCATCAAAGAATCCTGAAAAAAATAAATAAATAAATAAATGAAGCAGCACAACAGTTTCAGCTCTGATAATAAATCATCATATTATTCTGATTTCTGAAGATCATGTGACACTGAAGACTGGAGGAATGATGCTGAAAATACAGCGGAGCATCACAAAAAATAAACTAGATTTTTTACGTATATTAAAATTGTAAATTTTTATTTTACATCCTAATATTGTTTCACAATATTACACTTATTTCCTGCATTTTTGATCAAATAAATGAAGCTTCAAGGACTAGATGAAAACATTTAAAAAAAGTTCCGATCCCAAACTTTTAAAACTATCCATCCAAATGCATCAATATGCAGCTCCAAATAGATTCGGATCGTAGCTAGTGAATGGAATCAGATGAAGTGAGTGTGATTGTTTCTGAGCGTCTCTGTCTGTGTGTCTAGAGGAGCCCGGGCTCGGAGCTGCAGGAGATCATGAGGAGACGCCAGGAGAAGCTAGCAGCGGCCGCGGATTCCGGCGTGGAGTCCTTCGACGAGGGGACCAGCCACTGACCCCTCTCTCACCTCTGTGACCTCTGACCTCTTACAGGACGCCGTGGAGCGCGCTCAGTTTGCCGCCATAATGCGCCGTCGTCAGGAACTCTTGGACCCGTCCGATAACGGAACCGGATCGGATGCGGACGAACGCTCGTGACGAGATTCCCAAAGCCTAGTGCCATCGACTTCATCCCAGAAACATTCACGTATATATCCACAATCAAAGATGGAAAGCGCGTGGATATATTATTCCCAAACGATTGTCTGGATCTCGGACCAGATGTTGATTTGATTAACTGTTGTCGCTCACCTATCTACCTGGAAAACTTTGTTTTTGTTTGTTTTACTAGCAAAATAATGAACGGACTGTACATGAGCGCCAAATGAGAAATGTCCGTTTCTGTTGACCTGACATGAGTTATTTGAGTTTCACACGGACATATAAAAGGCCAAATCAAGTCCTCAGAAATATGATTATTTCCTCTTTATATTCTGACGTTTGGCCAAATCGATCTCTGGGTTCAGGGTTTCTGTTTAAACACAAATGTCACGCGTATTCAGTCTGTAACTATAAAGCGTGTGCAGAATAAATGGAATCATGTGACCTCTGTGTGATTGTTAAAAAGATGAATATCATCCCTGTCTTTCCTTCGATCAGAAATGAGTGTAATGTGAAATCGAGCTGGACTCATAACTCACCAACACTATTGCACTTGATGCTTAAATTTCTCCTGCTTTGAATCACTGTATTGCATAAAGCAATCTATAGATATATTTTATTGAGTCTTTAAGAATCTCTTATTAGAATCTTTATTAAACCCTCTAACTCTAGCACTCTCTATTTTAATTCTATTTCTATAAAAAACACGCCCCTTTTAAACTTGAACTCTGCTTATTTACTGACAAAAAGAGAAAGAAACGAACTCTAGCTTCTCTAATCTTTTTGCATTCCGTTTTCTTTTTTATTTATTATACAATAAAAAGCAAAAAAAAAAAAAAAAACGAACGCTCGCTTGCTCTGTTATTTTCCTACTCTGTCTTTTTATTTTATTTGTATTATATTATAGATACTTGTTACAAAACTCGCATAAATTACTAAATGCAAATCAGTAAAGATGACTTGGAGTACACGTTTCGGACAGAAATCATACATTAAATGAAGAAGTCGAAAGTTGAAATGGATGAAGGGTGTTTTTATTTGTGAATTTTTACACTGAACGAGTCAGATTTCATACACGGGAAACCGGAAGTGACATCATCGCGTTAAACTCTCTCACACCAGGGATAGCTACAACCGTAAATCTCTTTCAAAGGCATCTTTTTCCAGCTGATGAATGATAAAAACATCAACAGCCAATCAGAATCACTATAATTACCTGTAATATAGTTATCTTTATTCTCAGGCAGCATTGTAATTATTATTACTTTTTATTATTATTATTATTGCTCTGGTTTCTATAATAATTCAAGATCTGTACAAAACTGAAAACCTAATTTATTAAACAAATAATTAAATAAAGATGATTTTCCTTTGTGATCCACACGGTGGCGCTGCTGCTGTTAGAATGAAGGCGAGTCTGAACAAACCACAACAGACTCATATTTACATATTACTGAACATCTGAGACATAATTCTAAAATAATTGAGTTTCTATGTTTGAAAGATTTAAGTAAAGCGGTTCGTGCTATGTCAAGCTTCTTTGTTACTCAAAACAGAAATAAAAAGAAAAAAGTATTTTATGTGTGAGACTTACTACACGGTTCTAAATAGTGCTAATGTAATAATACATTGGAGCAGAACGGATTCTCTATCAATATATTATGTGTCCTTAAAACCACTAGTAGGAATTACTTTTCAAGTTATCTAGAAGTTTAGACTTTGAGTACAGCTAGTAAACACAGATGATGAGAGTCAAAGGTCGAGCTTCTTTCTGATCGACACTGAGGCTCTGACCTCTGCTGACCTCATCTCAGCAGGAGGGTCATTAGCAGGGAGTGAGACGACCTCCTGACCCCCGCCGTCATTACCAGCAGAGACGTGAGACGTCAGGTCAAAGGTCAGGCGGTCAGTAATGAAGAGTCACTGAAGTAAACACACTAACGAGTGCACTAATGAGTAAACAAGAGCGATGCTTCAGTGTCGTCTGACCTCAAGAACACATGCGTTTACTTTGTGTTTAAAGAACAATCACCTTCCTTTATTGAGAGGTGACTCATAAAACTCTTATGTAGACACACACACACATACATATATATATATATATATATATATATATATATATATATATATATATATATATACAATGCATTTATTAATTTATTTGAGATTATGCAGATACATATATTCATTATACATGGATATTTTTCATTTTAATAAGTTTTAATTTTTTTTATATCAATATTAATATCACACACACATTTTATTGAAAAGTTCCTTAATATAATTACATATTAAATATTTGAAGAATTAAAGTTCACGTTTTTCGTGTTTTTTTTTTTAAGCTTTGATTGTGTTTACAGTGTGCAATATAACATGTGTTCATGTTTCGCGTGTAAAAAACACAGTATTTTCCACACAATTCCCTTATCTGTACACCGCTGTTTTCACGATCATAAAAACGGGCTGATGACTTCCTTGTTCTATAAAGTCCCTCCTTCAGAAATACGTAACGAGTTCTGATTGGGCCAGCGGTTCCTGTGTTGTTATTCGACAGCAGCTGAGCGCACGCTGGCCTCCTAGAAACATGATTGGACTAGTTTTGAGAGGCAAGGGGGCAGGATTTGTTTTGAAAACCTGGCAATCCTCATCTGAACACACGTGCTGGAGATGTACTTCTAATCACAGAACGTCTTTATACTGACGAGATGCGAAAATCGCATTTGATTCGATTTGCACAGCCCTAACATCTAGTTAACAGAGCTGAACAGCTTTGCCCTTTATTTAATAAGTTACAGAAACTGTTAAACGCACCATCTTAAATAATAAAATACACTTACCAGTTGTGGTCCATAAACAACGCCTTCTCCAGACAAAGAGGGAACTGCTCCATCTTTCAGGAATAATCTTTGTGCGAATCCGGCAATAAACTGATTGAGATTGAGGAAGCTGTCCTCAGAAAAATGTGCTGCACATAGTTTTACATGTGGATTATCATTTTCGGGAACCAAGTTAAACATAAATTGTAACCATTAATCTCCAAGTACAGCGTCCCTGGGAAGCCCAAACAAAGATGACTGGACTCCGAGATGAGAATAACAGCGTTTCGACGACATGGCGACAAACACAAAAGCAGCTTTTCCTCTTCTCCTTCGGAGCGCAACAAGACCACGCCCCCTGTTTGTGTATTCATGTGGGCGGAGGTTAGTAAAAAAACTGTTTTAGTGACGTCATTCCTGCAGGAAGTAGAGGGATGTAGTCCAAACTGGTCGTTTTTTGTAGGCGAATTCTGTTAAATAAAACATCTCGCTTGGCATTGAACTTTGAGCTTTAGAATTTAACAGATATTATTTATATTTAACAACAACATTACACACTAACTGAAGTTTGAAACATGGGATCACGAAGAACGGGACCTTTAATAAACTTATTAATTTTGGATAACATTTTTTATAATTTTTTTATATACAAATGTTATTGAAAAGTTCCTTTATATTATTATATCTTAAATACTTGAATTAATGAATTTATAAATTCTGTAAAAAATACATACTTTTTTTTTAAATGTATGCCTGGTATTTTTATTAATATTGATGTCATGATTTAGTTATATATATATATATATATACATATACATACATATATGTACATACATATATATACATACATTAAATATATATATATATATATATATATATATATATATATATATATATATATATATATATATATATATACATATATATATATATATACACATATATATACATATATATATACATACATATATATATATATATATATATATATATATATATATATATATATATATATATAATATCATGAATATATATTGAATATTTATGTATATATGTACAAACACGAATGTTTTACTGTATAACTACAATAATAACTATAGATTTTTATTATACCTGTGTGTGTTTTTCATATTATATTATATATTTTGTTTATTATATTTTTTTATGCATAATAACTAACAATTTTTTATATTTTAGATTAGAATAGAACAAACAATATGTGTAAAATGTGTAAAAAAAAACAGCTTCCGCTTGGTGGCGCTAAAGGAAGATTTTTGTTCTCACATTAAAGTCTCTTTGTTCGTCATGTTCATAAACCTGTGTGTCTGTGTTCTGAATATTCTCGCTCAGCGCTGATTGGCTGCTCGTGCCGCGGGGGGCGGAGCCTCAGATTGTTCGAGTCGGGTCGTCCACAGCTCATTTGCTGTCGAGTTTCTTTGATTAGCCAATGAGAGGAGAGCGTCTGACGGCGCAGCGCTTATTTACTTTGGACAGAAGAAGCTCCTGAGTGCCAGCCCTTCAGAGCAGAAACCAAACACACACACACACACACACACACACAGAAATCCTATCTGAATATTTTTGTGAGACTTTTTGAGATGAACCCAGAGACACGCATCTGACTTGTGGATCATTTCAGCTGAAGATGATGATTGTCTTCACACGAGTGTTGATGAAGAATGTTTTCAAGGTTCCTCGAGCCCCTCTAAAGCAGCCCCACAAACCTCTTCTGATGGAGAATCCAGATGTGTGTGAGAGGAGAGGATTTAAACACACACAGACTGAAGAAGAAGCTTGTGTGTCTGCAATCTTAGCAAGCCCACAGCTCACCAGACTCAAACACACCACTACCAGCATTAAGTTAGTGAGTTAGTTAGTTGTTTCTAGCAGGTTGACCCACCCAGCTTACAGGAACGTTTTCTCAATTCGTTCATGAAACTATTTTTGCTCGTTTCAGAGAACATTTCCATAATGTTTGCATGTTCTCTTAACGTTCATAAAACCAAAACGTTTTCAAAGCATAAAAAAATGGAGATTCAGATATTACGTTTGTATAACTTTAATGAAAAGTTCTTAGAACATACTGTTATCTGGCCTTTAATAATGTTCTCAAACCGTGAGCATATAACCTCACTACTCATGGGTAATGGAGCGGGGTTTTTTTTCTGGAAAGTTTTAGTTTGACGTTCATCTAATGTTTTTTTTAAAATGTTACTTACGTTTCAGAACGTTCAGAGAAAATTCAAAAGTAACATTCACAGAATGTTTCAAAATGATCAAACGGAATGATCCCTTAACATTCGCACAACCAAGAAAAATGTTTCTAAACTATAAAAAAAAAACCTGGATGTTCAGAAAACATCTTCAGAAGTTAATTAGCGAAGCGTTGTTTGTGCGTCTGTGCGGGTGCTGATGGATGTGTGTGTGTGTGTGTGTGTGTGTGTGTGTGTGTGTTTTGCACGTGTGATTATAATTACTGCGTTTGAAGAGCAGCAGCTCACAGACTCTGAAGAACCATCTGGGCCTTAAAACACACAAGAAATATTGTGTGTGTGTGTGTGTGTGAGAGAGAGAGAGTTAGTTAGGGTCTCTGTATGAGTGTTCGTAAACACACTGATGTTGCTCCCCATTTACTTCCATACTATGAGGGAAAAAATACTTGCTACTGTGAGCTGTTTACATTATTCAAAATATCTTCTTTTGAGTTCAACAACCCATACTGGTTTAGAACGACATGAAGGGGAGTTCCTGATGACTGAATTGTCATTTTCGGCTCCCTTTAATGCAGTAAATCTATGTCTGTCCAGTGAATTATAGTTAGTTTCTGGAGAGGCACACCGATGTGAAAGGAGGTTTAGTGCCTTTAGAGAGTGAATCGTCCACCTGTGCTCAGAACAGCAGGTTTGGAAACAATCACACGAGTCCGGAAAACCAAGATTACCAAGCCATTAGTGTAATAACAGTCATTCACACACTCACACACTCACACACACACACTAAACCAGGTGCTCACATCGTCCTCTAAAACACACCGATCAATGTACTGTTATCATCCAATTCACCCCAAAAATGATAATTCTGCCATAGTTTACTTCAATTTAGTTTAAATGTTCACACTTTCTGATTTATGTGTAGTGACGGAATTTCAAAATCTGAAAGACAGAATTTATATATATACCATCACAATTTTTTTTTTTAAAGAATCAAAAATATAAACATTAAAAGCCAAAAAAAAAAAAAGAAAAAATATATATATATTTATATTTGTGCTATTTACACAATGTTTACGTTTTTTTTTTTTCAAGTTTGTAGGTGTCAAGGTACAGAAACTGAATAATTAAATGTAAAATAGCACTGGATAGTCTTCAATGTAAAAATGAAATATACAATCAAACCTACATTTATTCAGACACCTTCAACATTTCTCACATTATTACAGTTTTGCTATATATATCAAAAATTATATCTGGTGTCTGAATAATATTTGGTTTGACTGTTAAAACTACAAAGTAATTCAGTCAAGAGCAGTGAGTGAATTTCTTTCATTTTCTTGGATTAACATTACAGCAGCCAATTGCTAAATTAGGCGCGGTCCCTTTAAGAGGCGACGAACGCATCCAATATAATACACATGCCATTTTTTTCCTCAACTGTTTACTTTCACTTAAGAAATAACTGACAGTTTTTTTGAGCATAATTTCCAAGGTGGATATTTTAACATATTTTGTATGTATTTGTCGGCACAAGAGCAAAAACAAGCAAATTCGGTGTTCAAGTGTTTTGAGACGCCTTTAAACTAATATGAAACCATATTGCAATGTGCATCAAAAATCTAATATCAAAATATAAACCACAAGATTCATAAAAACATGATAAACTAACTGAAGTATCATAACCACAGTCCATGAAACTAGATGACCAGAGAGTGTTTTTGTGTGGAATATGAACTACCGTTGTGATACTTTATAAGAACGACTCATAATCAGCTTCACTGTGTGTGAAAGAGCAGCTTGAACATTCTTCTGAACGTCTGCGAGTGACGACAGAACGCTCGTCTCTGGCTGAATCACTGCTGTGATGAACGTCTTTGTGTTTCTGAAGCTCTCGCTGGCATCATCTGAATCCGAGCGTCTGGAAAACATCAGGAGATCTTTGTTATGAGAGCCAGTGTGATGGCAACTCAAATCAACTGCATATTGACTCATTTCTGGAGTCTGATTTCTTCTTGGATTGTGCTAATTTGGCTTGGAAGCGGGACGAGAGAATCAGTATATGTGAGTTGGCTGAGCTCCGATAAACCAACAGAGGAACGACTGTGAGCCCATAAAAACCTCTTGAGCGACTCTTCTGGGTGGGCCGTGGATCTGGGGATGAAATCACTGATGATCTGCAGAGGGAAAGTGTTATGTGTTCATGCAAACATGATCTACACGACGGTTTCAGTGCACATGAACCGCTCAAACCATGAAGCTTTGACTGACACTTCAGATCCGATTCAGTTTTCCACTAGTCTGTGTCTGTCACATGCTTTAAAAGTTCAAGATTCATATAAATGTAACTAATATTTGGTAAACATTCTCAAAACTTCGTTCCTGAATGATTCAACATTTTTGAACAAATCAAGTGAGTCAATGATTCATCAACCCCTTCATGAAGACAGTAGCGATTTGCTTCCTTTGCAAATGATTCAACGTTTTTGAACAAATCAAGTGAGTCAGTGATTCGGTGACACTTGAAATAAAGACAGTAGTGACTTGCATTGCTTCCTGAATGATTCAGCATTTTAAAATGAGTCAAGTGAGTCAATGATTCATCAACCCATTCATGAAAACAGTAGTGATTTGCTTTGTTTGTAAATGATTCAACTTTTGAACAAATCAAGTGAGTCAATGATTCATCAACCCATTCATAAATACAGTAGTGATTTGCTTCGTTTGCAAATGATTCAACATTTTTGAACAAATCAAGTGAGTCAATAATTCATCAACCCCTTCATAAATACAGTAGTGATTTGCTTCGTTTGCAAATGATTCAACTTTTGAACAAATCAAGTGAGTCAATGATTCATCAACCCCTTCATAAATACAGTAGTGATTTGCTTCGTTTGCAAATGATTCAACTTTTAAGTGAGTGAGTGAAGTGACATTCAGCCAAGTATGGTGACCCATACTCAGAATTTGTGCTCTGCATTTAACCCATCTGAAGTGCACACACACAGAGCAGTGAACACACACACACACACTGTGAACACACACCCGGAGCAGTGTTCATTTATGCTGCGGCGCCCGGGGAGCAGTTGGGGGTTCGATGCCTTGCTCAAGGGCACCTAAGTCGTGGTATTGAAGGTGGAGAGAGAACTGTACATGCCCTCCCCCCACCCACAATTCCTGCCGGCCCGGGACTCGAACTCACAACCTTTCGATTGGGAGTCCGACTCTCTAACCATTAGGCCACGACTTCCCTTCAGTGAGTCAATGATTCATCAACCCCTCCATAAAGACAGTAGTGATTTGCTTTGCTCCTGAATGATTCAGCATTTAAAATGAGTCAAGTGAGTTGATGATTCAACGACTCATTCAAAAAAATGAACGAATGAATGAATCAGCCATTTCTGTTGAATATATGAATCAGTAACTTACTCACTGAAAAAGCGACTTGCCGCCACCTACCGGTGGTTTTAGTTTCATATCTAAAGTAGTCCTATAACTAAACTCCATATTTGTACAATTAATATATCTTATATTGAAGGCATTAATAACACACCAATAATGGAAATCCTAGAAATCCATTTCAGCTCAGTTTTCGTTGATTGTCCTTCATCTGCTGTTATAGACACAAACAGAGTCTCCTGCATGTTCAGAATCAGAGCAGAACTGGGCAGAAAGACGCTCTTTTCCTCTAAGGATCAGTTAATGAGAGAGAAACGACTCCGCCAGTCATCGATTTTCTCCACATCTGCGTCCACGCTGCAACATCTGGCAACAATGAGGACTTTGAAGTTCGCTATGTCTGGCAGTGAGATAAGAGACAGGCATGTGAAATCCATTTGCTGTGCTTAGTCACAGGATGGGAGGTAAACTCTGGGCTTCAGCAGATCTGAGGTCAGCCGCTCGATCGCCGGGTCACGTTCAGAGGAGAATCCAGCTCATGGTGACCGCTGGTGGTCTGAGAAATAGCTGATTTCCTGTCTAGTTTTCACTGGAGCCAAAATCAAAGTGGGGGAATTATTTTGGAATTCCAGTCGTTCTCATGATTTCTGCCAGGAAACTCTTTGTTGGCTTCTCGGCTCGAGACGCTTTGATCAACACGCTGCGTTCGTGTTTAACGGCTTTAAATACCTGCTGCATGGAAATACATGTGCAGCAACTCCATGTCATCGGCCTGTTCTTACTGTGAATGGTCCATCAGTGCAGGGGTATAATAGTCAACTAAAAATGAAATATTAAAACCATAAAAAATTTTACTTGAATATTAAGTGAAATATAAAATTTCAGCTAGTTGCCAAGGCAACATTTCTCATTTTAACTTAATTTAAATACTAAAAAAAAAAAAAAAAAAATTAAGTACTAAACATTGAATGACCCTAAAATGAATGAAAATTAAATGCATAATTTGAAAACTAAAAATGGCAAAAACAAAATCCCTAAATGAAAATATAAAAATGGTTTCTAAATATTAAAATACAAAAAAAGTACTAAAATAAATGAAAAAGATTTACAAATTCTTGAAAATTAAAATTGAAAATTAAATGCATAATTTGAAAAATAAAAACTACAAAAAAATGACAAAAAAAAAAAATAACTAAATGAAAATATAAAAACTTATTCTGAATATTGATTTAAATACTAAAAATAAACATTTAAAAAATACTAAAATAAGTAAAAACTCTATACAAAACATTTATGCAAATAAATACCTAATTTGAAAATATTACTAAAAATGACAAAAACAAACAAAAATCTTTAGATGAAAATATAAAAACTTATTCTAAATATAAATGTAAATACTAAAAAAAAAAAAAAAATTAATTCAAAATAATAAATGCATCATTTGCACAATTTGTTGACAAAAACAAATATCACTAGATGAAAATATAAAAACTGATTATTATTATCAATACTAAAAAAAAGCACTAAATTAAATAAAATGTTTTTTAAAGATCCTTGTCCTCTTCTAATAATTTATCAAATTAATTTATGCAATTCATCACGGGTAAAATCAAATCCCATCCTGTTTTTGCATGCATGCATTTGACAGACACTTTCATTTAAAGCAACTTTCACTGCATTCAAGATCTAATCCCTTTACTCGAATGCATTTCCTGGGAATCGAACCCATGACCTTGTTTGAGAATCATCTTCTTGTCAAACATCGGTTTTACTCGATTCTCTCCGAATTCGATTATTGTGATGTTTTTATCAGACTCCCATTCTGACGGCACCCATTCACTGCAGAGCATCTGTTACTGAGACACTGATGCGATGCTACATTTCTGTCCCATGAAGAATAAAAGCACATGGACACAATCAATAAAGACACTAGCGCTCGTGCGTGTAGCAGCTCACGGGAATGTTTATTGTGTACTCGTCTGTGCAAACCGTGCTTTATTCAAAGCCAAAGCAGAATAATCATAAACAGATCTGGAGTTAACTAGTATATGTGACTCAGGCAAGCGTACATTTACAAGAAAAGAGTACGAAAAATAAGAGTCATATTTACACTTAATTTACAAAATCGTATAAAATGCATATAATCTGTTTTTCTGTACAAACGTGTCATTTACATTCAGTCGCAGCTCCTTTCTTGAGGTAGAGAGCGTTTGGGGTTTTGTGGCGGCGCTAAGAGCTCTCTATCGTCCTGTGATCGAACGGCTGCTCGTAAACGCTCGCCTGCTCCTCGTCCAGGTCTGTGTCGGTGTGAAGCGATGCGAACAGATTCTGCTGAAGACTGACTGCGTTCTGAGCGCTGAGCTCCTGTGGCGCTTTCCCAAACGTACCTGAGACCACAGGCACATGCTTTCAATCACGTCTCATCCAATCAGAGTTATCAGATCATGCACTCACTGGGAGTCAAACCCAGGACCTTGATGTTGCCAGCTTTACTGTTAAGGTCTCTGACAAATGCAACTATTGATTATTAAATTAATAAAAAAAATAAAAAAAAATTATACATATATATATATTTTTTTATTTTTTATTATTAATTTAATAATTTACTCCATCTACAATGAAAAATACTCCTAAAGCATTTATTAATCTTAGTGTTCATTTAAACATTCACTAATGCATTGAATTAATCAAGAGTTGCATATATATATATATAAACATGAAAATATTAATTTAATAAATTAATTTCATTAAATTACAATAAAAGGCATTTTCTTCTATTCTACTATTGTTATAATGAATTATTTATTATGATTTAAAATGCATTTGAACACCGTTTTGTAGTTTAATGTTGTGTAATTTAAGTATAATCGAGATACTACTATTAATATACATTTTTATATTTTTAATTTTAGTTTATATTTTATTAAGTCTTTTGTAATTTTTATGCTTTTTTTCTACAGTTTTTTATTAATTTTATTTGAGCTTTGGTTTTATTTATTTTACAAAAAAAGTTACAACTTAAAAGAATAAAAAAAAAAAAACATGAAATGATGTCTCGGAAAAACCATAATTTCAAGTTCCTATAATTTTGCACGAATATTTTCAATCAGTTTTTATTTTTAAATTTTATTTTAAATGTCAGTAACTTATGTTTTGTGTTTTCTATTAATTTCTAATTTAGTTTTATTTAGTTCAGTAAAACAAGTTACAACTAAATTACAATTATTTTTAAATATTATACATTTATTTCACATTACAAAAATATTCTTAGGGTTTTGTAGCTTAATGCTCTGATAATGAGTTTAAAAACATATTTCCGTTTATTTTTTTTAATAAACAAAACATTTTTATTAAATAAAAAAATATTTTTTAATACAAAAATGTAGTTGTCGTGCATGAAAAGCATAGGAGTGTAATTTGAAAGCATTTCTTGTGCTCACTGTAGATAATATCTGCTCAGACTCACCCATATATGACCCCGAGGAGCCCAGGACACACTCTCCTCTCTCACAGTCCTCCGCACAGGAAGTGTCTCCCAGCTGCATCACCATGTGATCGAAGGACTCGAGGGCGGAGCCGCAGGGGTAGAACTCACACTTCCTGCCGCAGGAGGAAGTGGCTCCGACCGGCCGCTGCTCTGACGCTGCACGAGAGAAGAAGAGGTCAGGATTAATCCACACAGAGGCAGACGGGACGGTCTCAATGTCTCTCACCGCTGAAGGAGTCGGTCAGATCAGGGCTGTAGCGCTTGCTCCGTCTCAGCAGAGAACCCATCGGCCCGTGATAATGGCACAGCAGGGGGTCGATCGCCGCCTCCATGTCCGCCTCACTTCCTGTGTCCAGCTGGCAGAGGCCTACGAGACGAGGAACGCTATTACAACAGTGAAAATACTACACATAGCTCCCCCAGTGTATATAAACGTATTACGGTAAAATACTGTTAAACGTACAGCTCCTGTAAGTCAACGCTTAATTGTGAAATACCTAGAAACACATTTGGTTGTTCCCTTACTAAATATATATACAAAGAAAAATAAATACGATGAGCCATACAAGTTTACAGTAAAACACTGTACTGTAATACATTTCGGAAAAAGAACAAGGGACATTTTTTATTGCGGTTACTGTTTATTCTTCGTTTTTTTCTTGTTAGTTATGTGCATTGTTTTATGTTATCAGTTGAGCTACTATTATAGATTTTTTATTATTTGTACTTTTCATTTTTTGGTTTGTTTTTGCCGTATTTAGGTTTTTTAATATGTCTGTCGTTTTTATTAATATTTTGAGCTTTTATTTGTGTGTTTCACATTTTTTTAACGAGTTTAAGTATTTAAAAAAAAAATATTCATACGTAAATAGTTTTTATTAATTCAGTTTTTTTTTTTTTATTCATTCACATGGTTATTTTATTAAAATGAAAAAATAAAAATACAAATATAAATAAATCAGAAATGTTGCTTTGGCAACTATATCAAATTAAATATATTTTAAAATATATATAAAAAAAAAAGTAATATATATAATTTTCCAAGTAAGTAATTTTGTTGTTTTAATTAACTATAACAAGCCTAGTCTCTATATTGTAATGGTAATCTGTTAAAACACTACTTCAGTATTGTGTATTTTTAACAGTGCGTTTCTGTGTGTATAAAGACGTCTTACTGCTGATGTCTTTGGGCGGCATGTAAAGCCCCCCGATGGAGGAGCTGATGTACGGATGGCTGCCGCCGCTCTCAGACGTCATGTATCCGTCCTGATGCTCCGCTAGCGTTCCCTGAGACGACAGATAGCTCGGGATGTCCGTCGGGAGATTCGTCTCATCTAAACACGAGAGAGAGAGAGAGAGAGAGAGGGACACAGGGTTAGCAGCGTTAAACATCACCGATGCATTAAAACCTGCGGCCCTATGAAATCTTTTTTGTTGTTGTTGTTTTCTTTTCAAATTTTTCTGGATTCTATTTTTTTTTTCAAATTTTCTCGACTCCCTTTAAATAGTTACATCACATTTTATTAATCCAAAAGCATGTCTAATTAATTAAAATCATGAATGCTATACATTTTTACATCAATTTATTAAAAGATTTAACATTTAGGGTGCCCTCATTTTTTCTCACCTTATTTTTTTATTGTTTTATTGTTTAGCATGTTTAGTTATCAGAATGCATAAAACAACTAACTTTATTCATTTTATTCTCAAGTAAGTAGCCTTAAGAATTTTTTGTGTGTATTTACATTTACATTCTGGCTATCAAATGCAAGCACAAACGTTTTTTTAATTTGTCTTTTAATTATTGAAAACTAAGTGAAGTTTATTTTCTAGCAAACATACGGAATCTACTATTAAAATTAAAACGTGAAAAATAAAGTTTGTCTTCAATTCAATGTCTTCTAATCAAACCGGACTTTTATTTTGACGGGTTGCTGTGAATACCTTTACAGTTCTGTGCATGTGATATAAAGCTAGTTTTACTCCAATCAAACAGTCTATTAAAAAAAGCTATACGTTTTCACAACAATTTATTAAAGATTTACAAAAATTACATATTTAGGTTAATTAATTTTTTTTTCTCACCGTATTTTTTTATCGTTACCAAATTCTGTTTTAGCATGTCTAATTATCAGAACGCATTAAAAATTTACTTTATTCATTATATTCTTAAACTAGCCTTGAATTTACTATTAAAATTAAAACGTGAAAAATAACATTTGTTGCATTTTATTCTAGGCACAATGTCTTCAAATCAAACCGGACTTTTATTTTGACGGGTTGCTGTGAATACCTTTACAGTTCTGTGCATGTGATATAAAGCTAGTTTTACTCCAATCAAACGGTCAGATGCTCCTGAAGTGACTCTCAGAGCATGTTACGGCTCTTTATTAAAAGCGTGTGATGTGGGGTCAGGACTGGCCTGTGTTGGTGACGCTGCAGTCCTCGTTGCGTCGGCGCGTGTGGTAGATGATCACGACCCACACCAGCGAGGTTCCCACCACGCAGCACACCACAGCGATGATCACGATGCCCACCGTGGTCCAGCCGTCCTCCTCCGGCCCCAGAGCCCCGCCGGACGCCGGCCCCGACTCACAGTTTGGGTTGGGCAGGACGGCCAGACGCAGGTTCCCTCGCTCCGTGCCCAGCGGGTTGGACATCTCGCAGGTGTAGGTCCCTGCGTCTCCGTCCGCGGCGTCCACGATGATCAGCAGCTGGTTTGCGGCGGCGAAGAAGTGTCTCTCGGTCGCCTGCAGCGGACTGTGGTCTTTGGTCCAGTTGAGTCGAGGCGGAGGACTTCCTCCAGCGATACACTGCAGCACCGCGGTCTCGCCCTTCACCACCACACGGTCCAGCAGCGGACGCAGGAACGACGGCGTCTCTGCGGAAGAACGGGACGGCATTCCATCACACACAAAGATCTCATCCAGAACAACCACTAAAATAAATCTTCACTAAACATTATTCGTAGCACCTCGCATCTAATAAATCTGTCATTTTTGTGCTCTGTCACCTTTGATGTGTAAAAGTCACAGCTTTCAATTTTTGTAAATGTGGGTTTGGTTTGTTTTTTTTTTTGTTTTTTTTTAACGTGTTGTGAAAGATCGCTATATAATAATAAAAAATAAAAAAAGTTTTTAATTACATAATACACACAAAAAAAAAACTAAATATTTTATGCATGCATTAGAAGACACTAAAGAAAGTTTTGGAGGAAAACAGAAAAATATATAAAATGATTTTTAAACATTAGATACAGCTAGTGCTAGTAAGTTATGTTTGATAAAATTTTGAATATATTACTATATTACATTACCTGTTAGTGATGTCTTTATTGTTTAATTGTTTAATGTATGTTTGATTATACTTACTTGGACATATATATATATATATATATATATAATATATATTAAACTGTTGATAGAATTTTAGCATTAAGTTTTTTAATAAATATATTAAACCGTTATATTATACAAGTAGGTTTCTAGAAAAACTGCCTTTTGAATGATTTCTATGCATTACATTTGATTTTTTTTTTATTTAGCATACAGTCTTTCTTTTTTTTCGTTATATATTTTAGTTTTTAGCTACTTTGAATATTTAATTGAATATAATTGTGATCCTGTTACCTAGCACTGTTAGCGTAGCGTTAGCAGAGACGGCTCCAGCTGTGTTCTGTGCAGTACAGCTGTAGACGCCGATGTCCTCCGTCTTCACGTCCACGATGAAGAACACGTCGTCTCTGGGCATGACGTGCATCCGGCGCTCGCGGGCCGCAGGGAAGTCTGTGCCTCCGTCCTTCTGCCAGGCGATCTGAGGAGACGGGTGTCCGCTAGCAGCACACTCCAGACGCGCGGTGGCTCCGGCGCGGATCGTCAGGTCCATCGGCTTCTTGGTGAAGAACGGCAGCACTGCGGGGGGGGGGGGGGGGGTGGGTGGATGGGTAACAGATGAGGGACCGTTTTCACAAACTCAAGGGAATCTAACTTTTGCAATGTTAACACATTTGGGACAGTAAGAAAGCAGTGTTTTGTTAGGAAACAAAATTATTATTACGTTTTAAGGGAATGTATGGAGGACCGTTATTACGCCATTATTACGACCCGGGAATGTATGGAGGACCATTAGCGTCAAAAAATATTTTGTAAAATTCTCAATGTTTCTATTGGTCAAAAAATGGTGCAAATATGTGTAGCCTTTTCCCCCAAACTGCACACAAGTTGGTTTATAAACATGAATATGTCACACATAACCACCGCAGCATGAAATATTCATCTGTAAGTCAAGGTTTATTCATTTCATTTAGTTTGAAAACTTTTTACAGTAATATTTATGTTGATTCGTTTGAGCAATTACGAGTTATAACTTTAATACGATGATATATTCAAATAAAATTTCTTATCAACAAAATATTTATATATATATATATATATATATATAATTTTGCATGAACTACACCAAAAATATATTAAGGCTATATATATATATATATATATATATATATATATACATATATATATTTTTTTTTTTATGTTTTAATGCCGGTAAGTTCTTAGAAATTTCATGCAATGATATATTAAAATAAAATTTCTCATCAACATAAAATAATTAAAATACAGAGTCTGTTGTGGGAACTCTTACTGTGGACGGTGAGTTTGGCTTTGGTGGAGTACGAGGAGCCGAAGTGGTTGGAGATGACGCACTGGTATCTGCCCTCACTAGTGAACTCCACGTGGCGCAGCTGCAGTGTGGTGGTGTACTCGGTGACCTCGCTGACCTCTCCGGCCGGAGAGCGCAGGTGAGCCTGGTTGTGGATCTCAGCGTCGTTCAGGATCTCGTTGTCTTTCTTCCAGGCGAAGGTCATCGGGGAGTCGCTGGAGCTGGCCGCAGAGCAGACGAACGTCACGTTGGTGTCTTTGATGGCTGATTGTGTCTCGGGCTGAACGGTGATCTGGGGTTTGGGGAAATCATCTGCCAAGCACAGAAATATCAAACATGAACCGTTTTTTTTATGTTTTGTCTTGTCGATTTTTTGCATATACTATTTTTCAACATGTTTCTGAAAGAAATCTCTTCTGCTCACTGAGGCTGCGTTATTGAAATTAAAAATACGGTAAAAACAGTAATATTGTGAAATATTATTACATTTTAAAATAACTATTTAAATATTATCCCTGTGATGCAAAGCTGAATTTTCAGCATCATTACTCCAGTCTTCTTTTAATTTATTCTAGTTTTATAAACAATACAGTAAAAACAGTAATATTGTGAAAAAGTCTAAAAAAGTGTTTTCTGTGTCAATATATTGTGTATATATTATTAAATTTTATTATTCCTGTGATGCGCAGCTGAATTTTCACCATCATTACTCCAGTCTTATTTTAATTTATGTTTGAATTTATTTTAATTTGATAAAAAAAATACGGTAAAAAACATTATATTCTGAAATATTATTCCAGTCTAAAATAACTGTCTTCTATGTAGATATCTGTTATAATGTAATTTATTTCTGTGATGCGCATGTGAATTTTCATCATAATTACTCCACTCTTATTTTAATTTACGTTACAATTTATTTTAATTTTGTCAAAAAATAGTATCTATAACATTATAAATGTCTTTACTGTCATTTTCATCAATTTAATGCGTCCTTGATGATTAAAAGTATTCGTTTATTTCTAAAACAAGAGACACAAACACAGTTTTTTTGTCAAGTTCACAACCGTTTTGGTTGTAAATGTGAAAGGAACAGCTTCTGTGCAATTTCAAGAAACGGAATCATGAATAAGATCCCAGAATGCACTCACCGCACACAAACTCTTCCTGGGCGACGGCGAAGACGCTTTTGCCCTTGAGCAGATGTGGATGGGCGCAGCTGGCGTTCACCAGAGGAAGGAAAGCGTGCTCGGCCACCCACGGAGAAAACCACTTGAGCTGGCAGTCACACAGCAGACTGGAGGTGTTCAGGTGCCTGACGAGACGAGAGAGAGACGTGAACAATCACCGCAGGTTCACGAGCGGCTTTAGTACAGATTCATACGTACAGCTCTGCTAGCGTCTTCATCTGAGAGAAAGCGTTGGCTTGAACCGACATGATGGCGTTGTTGCTCAAGTCCCTGCATGTGATGTGAGGACAGAACAGACGTTTAATAATCATGCATCATCACCAAACGTCTCAGATCTGAAAGAGAGACTCTCACAGCTGCTCCAGCGTGTCCAGGCCTGCGAAGGACTTCCTGGTGACCGATCGGATACGATTGCCTTGGAGGAACCTGGAGGAGCGGGAAAACGAATCACACATCGATTTTGGCTTTAGAAAGAAATATTTTGATTCTTTTTAAATTCAATTATACTCTGAATATGAATCAGTCGTACAACCGATTCGTTCAAAACGGCCAATGAGTCATTGAATCAGTAACTCAACTGATTCACTCAAATGACTGATTCATTCGGAAACGAAGCAAGCGACTCCGAATCATTGACACACTTGGTTAACTCGACTAATTTAATTAAGCAATTTTCATTTGCAAAATTGAGCAAAACAGACAACATGAATATAAAATATAAAAGGGTAATGTTTGTGTCATATCTTGAATTTTAGGTTCAGTTGTCGTCCTGTTCATCAGTGTAAGATATCACATGTCTCTAGGTCAAATGCGTTGAATTTGTCCGCTCTAAATACGTGTAAGATGACTCACAGTTTCCTCAGATTGTCGAGAGCAGAGAAAGGGCCGTTCATGTCCTCGACGGTCCACGAGATCTCATTATACTTCAGATCTCTGGAGGGCGCGAGGAATCAGAGAAACCAGTTAAAATCCACATCTGGAGAAGACGAGTCGTAAAGCTAAATAAACAGAATTTGAAATCTGAGACGAACTCACAGCGTCTGCAGGTTTGCGAGGCCTCGAAACGCTCCGTCAGCGATGAAACTGATGCGGTTGTTTCCGATGTGGAGCTGCTCGAGGACACCGAGTCCGACGAAACTGCCTTCCTCCAAACGGCTCAACTGGTTCCAGCGCAGATCGCTGACAGATAGAGAACCAAAATACTGAGATTCAACAAAACAGCAGCCAGAAGCTCTTTCATTTATTTTTTTGTTTATCCTACTTACTTCAGCCGCTACGGGTGATCATATCAATAACTTTTAATCTTTACAAGAATATCAGAATCATGCAATGAGCAAGTCTGCGTTTATTAGACACTTAATAATATCACATCAGTTTGTGCTTTCAGAATCGCCGAATCTGCTGCGGTCGGTCCAGCACATCTGCATCCTGAACCAGGAAGTTGGTCACAGATCACACGGTAACCAGTTAAACCGTAACACCGGAGAGCGCCAGGATGTTTTCCTCGGAGGTGATCGTGCATCGCAGTTGTGCAGCCGTCATGAACAAAGGACCATTTTATTTGGCCTCTGTTTAAAGTATTCCCATACTTTTGATAACCGTGGTCTGTTTTTGTGATAGAATGCAACTTTCTCCAACGACTTAAAATATTAAGCTTCGTTGTTTAAAACAAGAAAAAAAAATCTGCTAACGTGGCATGTTTTCCCTTTGAATAAAGATTACATTTCTCATGCATCGACAGACACTGAAAAAGTAAATCTTGATTTAAAAAAAAAAACAAGACAAAAACACAACGTTCCTGTAAAATGCACTACGAATATCTTTGCTTCTTTTACAATTTCAAAACTTTTTTTTTTTTTTTTTTTTTTACAGTGTAGTCTAAAAATACTTAAAATAGAAAATAAAAAGCGCTTAAACTTTGTCTTTAAAATGACCTAATGTCAATGTAAACAGAGCTCGACCTCTCAAAAACAAAACACTGAAAAAAGACTGATGTGAGAAAACGACCGCAGAAGAGCAACACGTTTCCCGTTTTCCCGGTCTGTACTTAAGCATGGTGGGACAGAGAGGTGAGGATGACTCACAGCTCAGAGAGTTTCTGGCAGGACTCCCAAGCGTCTGGTTTGATGCGGCTGATGGCGTTGTGTGACAGATGCAGCTGCTGCAGCGTCAGGAGGCCGTAGAGCCAGCCTTTGCTCACCTCCGTCAGGTTATTGTGCTCCAGCTGCCTGCTCTCACACACACACACACACACACATCACACACGAGTTCTGGATTAAACATGAGCTCGTCGTCACACGTGTCCGCTCCACTCACAGGACTTCCATGTTGTTCAGACCCCAGAAAGCACCGTCCATGAGCCGCCTGATGCCGTTCCTCTGGATCTTCAGCGAGCACAGGCCGTGGAGCCCGTGGAACGTCAGACCCTTGATGCGCCGCACACGGTTCCTGCTCAGCTCTCTGTCACACACAAGCACAGCGGTCAGGAACAAGCACGCCATGGCAGGAGACGGACGAGAGCGTGTCACTTACAGGTGCTGCAGGAGCGGAAGAGGAAAGATCTTGGGCGGGATGGAGCTCAGGCGGTTTTTATTGAGCTTTAACACCAGCAGCGAGCCGGACAGATTACTGAAGCAGCCGTGCTCCAGCGTGGAAATACGGTTATTATCCATTAACCTGAAGAAGAAACACAGCATTGCAATCCTGTTGATATGCAGGGAAACATTTTGGTCGTGTAATGTTGCTTACCTATATCATATATTATAATTCTTTTCATTTTTCAGTCTATAAAACTTTGTGTGTGTGCTGCTGAAATAATTTGTTTTGTCTATCTCTCTCTCATGTAGACAGGCTGCGCTAGCCTCATCTGACACGACATAAGTCTCTGTTTACACTGAATGTTTAGTATAGTCTAAACTAGCTTAAACTAGTCTAAAGGAGCATAGACTAGTCTAAAAGAGCTTAAACTAGTCTAAATGAGAATAAACTAGTCTAACAAAGCATATACTTGTCTAAAAGTTCTTAAACTAGTCTAAAGAAGCATATACTTGTCTGAAAGAGCTTAAACTAGTCTAAAGAAGCATAAACTAGTCTGAAAGAGCTTAAACTAGTCTAAAGAAGCATATACTTGTCTGAAAGAGCTTAAACTAGTCCAAAGAAGCATATACTTGTCTGAAAGAGCTTAAACTAGTCTAAATGAGAATAAACTAGTCTAACAAAGCATATACTTGTCTGAAAGAGCTTAAACTAGTCCAAAGAAGCATATACTTGTCTGAAAGAGCTTAAACTAGTCTAAATGAGAATAAACTAGTCTAACAAAGCATATACTTGTCTAAAAGTTCTTAAACTAGTCTAAAGAAGCATATACTTGTCTGAAAGAGCTTAAACTAGTCTAAAGAAGCATATACTTGTCTGAAAGAGCTTAAACTAGTCTAAAGAAGCATAAACTAGTCTGAAAGAGCTTAAACTAGTCTAAAGATGCATAAACTAGTCTAAAGAAGCATATACTTGTCTGAAAGAGCTTAAACTAGTCTAAAGAAGCATATACTTGTCTGAAAGAGCTTAAAATAGTCTAAAGAAGCATAAACTAGTCTGAAAGAGCTTAAACTAGTCTAAAGAAGCATATACTTGTCTGAAAGAGCTTAAACTAGTCCAAAGAAGCATATACTTGTCTGAAAGAGCTTAAACTAGTCTAAAGAAGCATATACTTGTCTGAAAGAGCTTAAACTAGTCTACATGAGAATAAACTAATCTAAAGAAGCATATACTTGTCTGAAAGAGCAGAGCTTAAACTAGTCTAAAGAAGCATATACTTGTCTGAAAGAGCTTAAACTAGTCTAAAGAAGCATAAACTAGTCTAAAGAAGCATATACTTGTCTGAAAGAGCTTAAACCAGTCTAAAAAAGCATAAACTAGTCTAAAGAAGCATATACTTGTCTGAAAGAGCTTAAACTAGTCTAAAGAAGCATATACTTGTCTGAAAGAGCTTAAACTAGTCTAAAGAAGCATAAACTAGTCTAAAGAAGCATATACCTGTCTGAAAGAGCTTAAACTAGTCTAAAGAAGCATAAACTAGTCTAAAGAAGCATATACTTGTCTGAAAGAGCTTAATCTAGTCTAAAGAAGCATAAACTAGTCTAAAGAAGCATATACTTGTCTGAAAGAGCTTAAACTAGTCTAAAGAAGCATAAACTAGTCTAAAGAAGCATATACTTGTCTGAAAGAGCTTAAACTAGTCTAAAGCAGCATAAACTAGTCTAAAAAAGCATATACTTGTCTGAAAGAGCTTAAACTAGTCTAAAGAAGCATATACTTGTCTGAAAGAGCTTAAACTAGTCTAAAGGAGCATATACTTGTCTGAAAGAGCTTAAACTAGTCTAAAGGAGCTTAAACAAGTCTGAAAGAGCTTAAACTAGTCTAAAGAAGCATATACTTGTCTGAAAGAGCTTAAACTAGTCCAAAGAAGCATATACTTGTCTGAAAGAGCTTAAACTAGTCTAAATGAGAATAAACTAGTCTAACAAAGCATATACTTGTCTGAAAGAGCTTAAACTAGTCCAAAGAAGCATATACTTGTCTGAAAGAGCTTAAACTAGTCTAAATGAGAATAAACTAGTCTAACAAAGCATATACTTGTCTAAAAGTTCTTAAACTAGTCTAAAGAAGCATATACTTGTCTGAAAGAGCTTAAACTAGTCTAAAGAAGCATATACTTGTCTGAAAGAGCTTAAACTAGTCTAAAGAAGCATAAACTAGTCTGAAAGAGCTTAAACTAGTCTAAAGAAGCATATACTTGTCTGAAAGAGCTTAAACTAGTCCAAAGAAGCATATACTTGTCTGAAAGAGCTTAAACTAGTCTAAATGAGAATAAACTAGTCTAACAAAGCATATACTTGTCTGAAAGAGCTTAAACTAGTCCAAAGAAGCATATACTTGTCTGAAAGAGCTTAAACTAGTCTAAATGAGAATAAACTAGTCTAACAAAGCATATACTTGTCTAAAAGTTCTTAAACTAGTCTAAAGAAGCATATACTTGTCTGAAAGAGCTTAAACTAGTCTAAAGAAGCATATACTTGTCTGAAAGAGCTTAAACTAGTCTAAAGAAGCATAAACTAGTCTGAAAGAGCTTAAACTAGTCTAAAGATGCATAAACTAGTCTAAAGAAGCATATACTTGTCTGAAAGAGCTTAAACTAGTCTAAAGAAGCATATACTTGTCTGAAAGAGCTTAAAATAGTCTAAAGAAGCATAAACTAGTCTGAAAGAGCTTAAACTAGTCTAAAGAAGCATATACTTGTCTGAAAGAGCTTAAACTAGTCCAAAGAAGCATATACTTGTCTGAAAGAGCTTAAACTAGTCTAAAGAAGCATATACTTGTCTGAAAGAGCTTAAACTAGTCTACATGAGAATAAACTAATCTAAAGAAGCATATACTTGTCTGAAAGAGCAGAGCTTAAACTAGTCTAAAGAAGCATATACTTGTCTGAAAGAGCTTAAACTAGTCTAAAGAAGCATAAACTAGTCTAAAGAAGCATATACTTGTCTGAAAGAGCTTAAACCAGTCTAAAAAAGCATAAACTAGTCTAAAGAAGCATATACTTGTCTGAAAGAGCTTAAACTAGTCTAAAGAAGCATATACTTGTCTGAAAGAGCTTAAACTAGTCTAAAGAAGCATAAACTAGTCTAAAGAAGCATATACCTGTCTGAAAGAGCTTAAACTAGTCTAAAGAAGCATAAACTAGTCTAAAGAAGCATATACTTGTCTGAAAGAGCTTAATCTAGTCTAAAGAAGCATAAACTAGTCTAAAGAAGCATATACTTGTCTGAAAGAGCTTAAACTAGTCTAAAGAAGCATAAACTAGTCTAAAGAAGCATATACTTGTCTGAAAGAGCTTAAACTAGTCTAAAGCAGCATAAACTAGTCTAAAAAAGCATATACTTGTCTGAAAGAGCTTAAACTAGTCTAAAGAAGCATATACTTGTCTGAAAGAGCTTAAACTAGTCTAAAGGAGCATATACTTGTCTGAAAGAGCTTAAACTAGTCTAAAGGAGCTTAAACAAGTCTGAAAGAGCTTAAACTAGTCTAAAGAAGCATATACTTGTCTGAAAGAGCTTAAACTAGTCCAAAGAAGCATATACTTGTCTGAAAGAGCTTAAACTAGTCTAAATGAGAATAAACTAGTCTAACAAAGCATATACTTGTCTGAAAGAGCTTAAACTAGTCCAAAGAAGCATATACTTGTCTGAAAGAGCTTAAACTAGTCTAAATGAGAATAAACTAGTCTAACAAAGCATATACTTGTCTAAAAGTTCTTAAACTAGTCTAAAGAAGCATATACTTGTCTGAAAGAGCTTAAACTAGTCTAAAGAAGCATATACTTGTCTGAAAGAGCTTAAACTAGTCTAAAGAAGCATAAACTAGTCTGAAAGAGCTTAAACTAGTCTAAAGATGCATAAACTAGTCTAAAGAAGCATATACTTGTCTGAAAGAGCTTAAACTAGTCTAAAGAAGCATATACTTGTCTGAAAGAGCTTAAAATAGTCTAAAGAAGCATAAACTAGTCTGAAAGAGCTTAAACTAGTCTAAAGAAGCATATACTTGTCTGAAAGAGCTTAAACTAGTCCAAAGAAGCATATACTTGTCTGAAAGAGCTTAAACTAGTCTAAAGAAGCATATACTTGTCTGAAAGAGCTTAAACTAGTCTACATGAGAATAAACTAATCTAAAGAAGCATATACTTGTCTGAAAGAGCAGAGCTTAAACTAGTCTAAAGAAGCATATACTTGTCTGAAAGAGCTTAAACTAGTCTAAAGAAGCATAAACTAGTCTAAAGAAGCATATACTTGTCTGAAAGAGCTTAAACCAGTCTAAAAAAGCATAAACTAGTCTAAAGAAGCATATACTTGTCTGAAAGAGCTTAAACTAGTCTAAAGAAGCATATACTTGTCTGAAAGAGCTTAAACTAGTCTAAAGAAGCATAAACTAGTCTAAAGAAGCATATACCTGTCTGAAAGAGCTTAAACTAGTCTAAAGAAGCATAAACTAGTCTAAAGAAGCATATACTTGTCTGAAAGAGCTTAATCTAGTCTAAAGAAGCATAAACTAGTCTAAAGAAGCATATACTTGTCTGAAAGAGCTTAAACTAGTCTAAAGAAGCATAAACTAGTCTAAAGAAGCATATACTTGTCTGAAAGAGCTTAAACTAGTCTAAAGCAGCATAAACTAGTCTAAAAAAGCATATACTTGTCTGAAAGAGCTTAAACTAGTCTAAAGAAGCATATACTTGTCTGAAAGAGCTTAAACTAGTCTAAAGGAGCATATACTTGTCTGAAAGAGCTTAAACTAGTCTAAAGGAGCTTAAACAAGTCTGAAAGAGCTTAAACTAGTCTAAAGAAGCATATACTTGTCTGAAAGAGCTTAAACTAGTCTAAAGAAGCATATACTTGTCTGAAAGAGCTTAAACTAGTCTAAAGAAGCATATACTTGTCTGAAAGATCTTAAACTAGTCTAAAGCAGCATAAACTAGTCTAAAAAAGCATATACTTGTCTGAAAGAGCTTAAACTAGTCTAAAGAAGCATATATTTGTCTGAAAGAGCTTAAACTAGTCTAAAGGAGCTTAAACAAGTCTGAAAGGTGACTGACACAGTGAGCTGATGTTAGACTCCTGACAGTTTCTGGAAAGCAGGTCAGATGAGAACAGAAGAAGGACTCACAGGTTTTTCAGAGGAAGAGGAGGAAAAGCCCCGGCGTGAACCTCCATAATATTGTTGTTGCTAAGGTCCAGCATCTCCAGTGCGACCAGCGATCCGAGCCGCTCTGCCGAGATCCTCGAGATCCTGTTGTTTGCTCTGAAAACACAAGAAGAGGTTATTAAAGAGAGATATCTGCGCACAGGTGAATAGCGTCGCTGCTCGCCTCTCAGCAGCACAAAACCGCCGTTGGGTTCAGAAGTGTGTTATTTGGTTTATAAGGTAATTGCTAACAAGGTATTTAAAAAAAAAACCCTGGCAATTACGCGGATGATGAAGCCCATTCCCTCAGTGAAAACACCGCTGACAAGCCCAGCAATTTACCAAGCTGCACGCCTCCTAAATTGCAGTCCAGGAGCTGCTTGTTAGAAACACGGAGGACACAGAGCCGCCTTTGTGTGTCAGACGTGCTGAAAACATTCCCTGGAATCACAGGTCTAAAGCTTCAGACAGTCACACACACACGGCTTGAGTTTATACGGCTGAAATTGAGCGTAACAGAATATATTAATATATACTGACAATGAGCTTAAACTAGTCTAAATGACCATAAACTAGTAAAACGGAGCATAAACTAGTCAAAGTTTGGCTTAAATTAGTCTACAGGAGAATAAACTAGCCTACAAAACTAGCATAAAAGAGCTTAAACTAGTATTTAAAAGGTGAAACTAGTCTAAAAGGGTTTAAATGAAACAAAAGCAAACTAGCTTAAAAACAAACTAAGCTTAAACTCCCTGAAAATTCTTCATTAGTCAAGAGACAAGAACTTAAAACTTAAAATATAGCCGTGCAACATGCAGATCTATATATATTTATATAAATGTGTGTGTGTGTGTGCCATAAAACACACATTATTTTCAATGTTTCTGTTTCTCATCTTCAGCTCAAGGCAGAAATCTGAACCTCTAATATTCCTCGCTCTCGTTTAAGAAAAGCCCACAGAGAAAAACAAACACCTTTAAAAAAAAAAAAAAGCATTAAACCGTTGTGTTGAGCGGTGCACAGAGGCATGATGGGAAGGCTGTGCTTTTGTGAAGTGAAGGAGGAATGAGTCTAAGGTGTTGAGAGAGCGAGAGATAAGACGCGAGACGTGCCAGAGCAGATCCTCTGGAGACACAGACGTGTGAATACAGCATCCGACGCAAAACAAGGAAGTCGAGAGGAATGTCGAGAAGCTCATTTATGAACCGTCTCTGACCACAAAACCTCTTTATATATCAAAAGGGTGTCCCTCAGATTGAAAAAACAGCAAAGACGTGAGGAATGTCAGTCTCGATTCTAGTTCCTGTTTATTACCTCAGTAATTCCAAATGAAGAGCCATAAAATAACCAGACACCCACACTTTCTGTGTCTTCAACATCTGCTGAGAGCGTGTGTGTGTGTGTGTGTGTGTGTGTGTGTGTGTGTGTGTGTGTGTGTGTGGTATCTCTCCCTCCTCCTCAGTTCAGACAAACAAGCAGCTCATTGTGTCTTTCTGCCGCACACCTCAAATTTGTTCAACACATTTTCTGCAAATAAGGTTGTTATACGCCGTTAGTTTAATCAGAGTCAGAGCGGTTATTTTTAGCGCCGCGAGCTAAACGACAAACACGCGTGAGCGTTATATATGACAGATTATATGTAAAACACTCACGGTGAGATTGTTTCCACAAAAAGTGTATGTGAAAGCAGCGTTGGTAAAGTTTGGCACGTCAGAACATCATGAGAGTTATTAGACGCTCGCTGGATTTCACAACACCGACACTTTCCACACCGCGAGTGTGTGTTTGTGTGTGTGTGTGTGTCTGGCAGATGAGACTAAAGGAAAAGAAGTGAAGTTGGCTCTGAGATGAGCAGAGAAGAGCTCACACACGGTCTGAAACACATTCAGTTTCAACATATTTTCCTCATGCGGTAAAGATCCTGCTGCGGATCATTAATGAGCGAATCCTTTCACATCAGCACTGCACTTAATACAGCTTCAGATTCAACGGAAAACATTGGGATTCTCAGTCACTGTGTGGTCATGATTATTTCCAGATAATCCAATCAATTAAGTGTTTTACAATTATTAAATTCATGCATTTATAGCATTTCCACAATATGGACAGACGCAGACAGAATTACTGAATCTAGGGCTGCAACTAACGATTATTTTGATAATCGATTAATCTGTCGATTATTTTTACGATTAATCGGTTTATGTACTTAAATTTGAGTTTTTCCCATTTTTTCCCCCCAAGTAAATTATTAATAAAGGGTCTTTATCATTCAGCATAGATTTTTAAGAGATTTTAACCATTTTGCACTGTCATATCTTCATCAAAAATATACCTGGAGTTGTTTTATTGTGTTAGTAATCCTTTGTCAAACTCTTCTGCAATCAGAACACTGACCCATACTCTAGCAAATTTCACAAGGAGATTTCAAATAATGTTTTCACCATGGCAGTCCTTAGAGCTCCTAAAGTAGTTTAACATCCCGAACAAAGCTTATTAAGGAATCTTTCAGAACATATTTTCACGAAGAATAAGGATAAAACAGAATAAGATTGCAGTGCGTTGTATTTTATTATTTACTGGGAAACAGCTTTATAGCTTATGCTGTGAAATTGTAAACCATCCTTCGAATAAAGTGCCAATGGCATAAAACCTGAATGGAACTCACAATTTAAAGTAAAATCCATCAGAAGGTTGTCCAGAAAAAAAAATTGGACACACACAAAAAACCTGCTGTGTGAAAAAGAGCAGTGAATACTTATATATTTATATTAAATATCTTTAAACATTTACCTCTCTCATTCAGTCATAATTAGGCTGCACGACTGAATTATGAACTGGTAAACGACAAACTGATCACAGAACATGTTTGTAAAGCTTTAAATGTTAACTGTTAAAACGCAATGTTATCAGCTTTTACGACTAAACATTTGCAAACAACATTGTACTGGAGAATCTGCACGAATAAAAGTCTTAGGGGCCGTTCACATATCGCGCCTAAAAACGCGTGGAAAACGCTAGGCGCACCGCTTTCTCCTTCTTTCCAAAGCGCTCGCGCAGAAGCGCCCCTGAGGCGTCTACCGTTGCTAAGCAACAATGAGGCGTTCTCTCCTTGAAGACGCGGAAATTTCAGCAAAGGATAAATGGATTTGATGCTCTAAAAATCGCTTGCAGTTGCTCTGCTACTAAATTTATTTCAAAATGGAAATCCATATACAACTATGATCAGCTGTTCCTTCATCTTGGCTGAGCTTTCAGCATTGTTACGGGAAAGGATGAAGCTGATTGGTTAGTTCTTGTCACATGACCCGCGGTGCGCTTGCCCCATTCTGAAAAGTTGAAATGTTTTTAACTCGATGCGGTGCGGACGTGCCTGGAAAAACGGGCGCGTCGCGACCGCGTCGCTTCCATTATGAGCGCGCATACTGCGCGCCTACATTGGAAATAACGAACATGAGCTCGCAAAAGACGCGATATGTGAACGGCCCCTTAAACAGTTCAGTAGTGCGGAGTTTACAGGTTAATCTTCTTTGAAGGTTCAAAGTAAAGTACTCCCACATCACGCTGAATGCTGCAGAGATGCTGTTTGGGAAGCACGTGACATAAAACGAGGCCAGCTATTGGCTATTGGCTACTTCTCCTGCTGTACTGGCTGAGTAAAACCTCCGGTGGCTCATTACTGCCACACTTTGGTCACCGCAGATTTGAAATATGCACGAAATGAGCCGCTTACGGCAAATAAGTTATTAAGCAATGAATCGATGACTAAATTAGTTGACAACTATTTTAATAATCGATTTTAATCAATTAAATCGATTCGTTGTTTCAGCTCTAACTGAATCATAAAAACTGAATTTACAGCCTCACACGTAATGTTATAGATTTTTGTCAAAAAAAAATTATGAAACAAAAATCTGAAGTAGGGTCGTGCAATTAATCAAACCGTGATATAAAACATTTCAAAGGGCCCTATTATCATTCAATTAAATCATTCAATTATTTTTATAACTCAGACAAGCTTTTTGAGTGCAAACTTATTTTAACCATTAAAATGGAATCCAGAACCTTTAAATGGAAATCCAGAGGAATTTGGGAAAAAAGAATTTGGGAAAGATTTCATAGAAACATCCAAAGAGATTCTTCCCATTTTCTCTTTTTGTTTGGAACCAGATGAATATAAACGTCTCATTCTGTCAAATTTAGTTGTTCTCAAGTGCAAATAAAACAGTACTGCTCGCTGATAAACACATTAATACAGCTGACACAGTTTTACTGTTGCATACGAGAGAGAGAGAGAGAGAGAGAGAGAGAGAGAGACAGAGAGAGAGAGAGAGAGAGAGAGAGAGAGAGACAGATACAGAGAGAGAGAGACAGAGAGAGACAGAGAGAGACAGATACAGAGAGAGAGAGAGAGAGAGAGAGAGAGAGAGAGAGAGAGACAGAGAGAGAGAGAGAGAGACAGAGAGAGACAGAGAGAGACAGAGAGAGACAGAGAGAGAGAGAGAGAGAGAGAGAGAGAGAGAGAGAGAGAGAGACAGATACAGAGAGAGAGAGACAGAGAGAGACAGAGAGAGAGAGAGACAGATACAGAGAGAGAGAGAGAGACAGAGAGAGAGAGACAGATACAGAGAGAGAGAGAGAGAGAGAGAGACAGATACAGAGAGAGACAGAGAGAGAGAGAGAGAGAGAGAGAGAAAGGCTAC
>NC_081776.1:380000-385000 GCF_963082965.1 Carassius carassius | reverse complement strand
TCCTAACGCTTCTCTGCAGACTCCTGGTAAAGCTGCATTCACTTCCTTCAGCACCTGAGACACAACGCGCCTAGAATGTATTCCAGTGTTCTTCTGCAATGTTTCCTCAGTTTTCCATCCGTTTGCGTCTCTAAGATTCTTAAGTTTAGTACATCCAGCTCTAATCAGACAGTTCCTCAAACTTTCTGAAGACAAACATTTGGCCTGAATAAATGGATTATGAAGCAACGGTTCCTCCAGAATCCATTCTTGTAAATGTTCAACTCCTCTGCTTACAGAAAAAGTCATTTTCCACGCTTGTAGCATGGAGCGATAGAAAGAAGTCAGATTGCTCAAATCCAGTTCATTAGTACGAATTAAAAACAACTGTTTATCGTATCCAAGACATGATGTACTCCTCAGCAAAACACACGCTACCTTACCCCACTCGATGTCTTCTACATACAACAGTCTCTGTAAAGCTTGTAAACGAAAAGTATTGATCCGACTTCTGATATCCACAAGGCCTTGTCCTCCTTCTTGGGTTGACAAATACAGAGCAGGCCCAGGAATCCAGTGCTGGCCTGACCAGAAGAAATCCACCAACTTTCTCTGTATATCCTTGATCAATTTATCAGGTGGCTCTAGCACATTCAGCTTGTGCCACAGCATGGATGCAGCCAGATTGTTTATAACCAGGACTCTACCCCTATAGGATAGTTCAGGTAATAGCCAATTCCATTTAGACAACTTAGCTAACACCTTATTCAGCATCCCTTCCCAGTTCTTTTTCCTATAATTTTCTGAACCCAAGAAGACGCCTAAGACTTTAATGCCTTCTGTTCCCCACTTCAATCCTCCTGGAATGTGAGGTATCCCACCATTCCTCCATTCACCCATAATAAACCCCTCACTTTTTCCCCAGTTTACTTTTGCAGAAGAAGCCTTTTCAAATAGAGTTAGACTCTTACAAATTTCTTGCATATCTTCTTGACCAGTTACAAACACAGTTATATCATCTGCATATGCGGACACAGAACATTTCACATTTTCTGCAACATAAAAACCTTTCAAATGACTTCTTAAATGACATAATAGAGGTTCAATTACTAAGCTATATAACTGCCCTGAAAGAGGACACCCCTGTCTAATGCCTCTTTTAACAGCTACTGGGCTACTCAATCCCCCACCTCCTGTCTTGATTAAAACAGATGCATTATTATACAACAACTTTATCCAAGCAACAATATTATTCCCAAACCCAAAAGCTTCTAAAACCTCAAAAAGATATATATGTCCCACACGATCAAAGGCTTTTTCCTGATCAATAGATAAAAACCCGACATCACAATTATTATTCATTGAAAAATCTATAACATCTCTCATTAAAAACAAATTATCCATAATTGTACGACCTGGAATACAATATGTTTGTTCCTTCTTCACCACACTATGTAAATGTTTCTTTAGCCTATTGGCTAAACATTTAGATATTATTTTATAATCTAAACACATTAAAGAAACTGGTCTCCAATTTTTTAACAAACCCAGATCTCCTTTTTTTGGAATTAGAGATAACACCGCCCTTTGACAGCTACTTGGAAGTATTCCTCTCACAAAACATTCACAGACTACTTCATGAAAGTCTCTGCCTAAAATGCTCCAGAAGTTCTTGTAAAATTCTGCTGGTAGGCCATCAATTCCTGGTGCTCGACTTGTAGAGAGTTGTTGAACTGCTTCAGAGAGTTCATTAAATGAAATCATCTGTTCAAGCTCTTCTTTGTCCATATCATTCAGCTTAGGTAACCCTTGCAACAGTTGATCCATACTTCCAGAAACACAGTCAGTAGGTCCAAATAAATCAGTGTAAAAGTCCATAGCCATTTTTCTAATTTCCAATGGATTTGAAGTCAATGTCCCATTCTCACAACGCAAACAGTGCAAAATTTTCTCTTGTGCAACTTTTCTTTCTAAATTAAAAAAATAAGAAGTAGGAGAATCAGTTTCTTTAATAGACATTATCCTTGCTCTAATCAAAGCACCCTTTACTCTTTCCTCCAAAAAAACCTTCAAATCCATTTTCTTATTCTTTAATTCCTTACTTAGTCCTTCATTCTTAGCATCAATCAAATGTTCCATATCATAAATATCATTCTCCAATTGCTTTATTTTCCTTTTTATATGTACCGTTGAATTATAAGAATACTGCTGACAAAACACCCTGATCTGGGTTTTCTCAACCTCCCACCATTGAGTCAAATTTTCAAAGCCACTCTTATTCAATTTCCACATTTCCCAAAAGAACCTGAACTTCTCACAGAAGGAATTATCCTGCAATAATTTAACATTAAAATGCCAATAATACTGTGGACGCTGTACTATATTAATATTAAAATCAATGGTAACAACATGATGATCAGAAAAACCAATAGGAAAAATATTTGCATTCATGATTCTGTTGTTTTCTTTTTTACTAACATATAATCTGTCTAATCTTGCACCAGTAACAGAGGAATCTAACATCTTGATCCATGTATACTGTTTAACCATCTGATTCCTATCCCTCCACACATCCATTAACTCAAACTCTTTAGTTAAACTGAGAAGTACATGGCTTGACTGTGGGGGAGTTTCTTCTCCATTTCGGTCTAATAAGAAATGTGTAGTACAATTCCAATCTCCACCCATTATCACACAGATATCATCATTTTGTTGTCTTAATGTGTCTTGTAACTTTTTAAAAAGCTCTATACGATCTGGTCCTTCATTAGGAGCATAAACATTAACGAATAAACATACAATCCCCTTAATTTCTGCTTTAACTATTAAAACTCTACCCTTTTCTAATTCTATAGTAGACAAAATATTTAAATCCATATTTTTTGAAAAAAGAATAGCCACCCCCGCACTTATATTTGATCCATGACTAATGAAACACTTCCCATCCCACCATCTATGCCATTCCACCTCATTATCACAATCTGTATGTGTTTCTTGTAAATAAGTAGTGTTTATATTTTTTAATTTAATTATTTCAGCAACCATTGCTCTCTTGCTTCTGTCTCTTCCTCCATTAATATTTAAGGAGCCCACTCTTATAATCTCCATAAGAGGACTAAGAAAGAAAGAAAGAAGAGACAGACAGAAAAGGAAAAGTGTTAAAGTCACCTTATGTGAAGTGCAACTCATTTGGGCCAAATATTAAATTTACGTTTTGCATGACTTTTCCCTCTTCTTATCTTTGAAAGTATCTTTTTTAACCGAAATCTTTTCCTCTGACTCAGACCTTCTTCTCCAACCCTCTTCTGCCAAAAAAGAACTGAAGTTTCAAACTTTTTCACATCAGGAAAAAAATTCCTTACATCAACTGTTTTTCCAAACGTCTCATCCATAAATTCGTTTAACTCTTCCAACGAATATACTTGTTCACTTGTGATTTGTGAGAAATTAGATACATCTGAACAATCAGACAGAACACTTTCATCATCGTTACCATCCTCATTACCCACTTCCTTATCAGATCCCAGCACTATCTTTGATATAAAAAAATCCCCACCACTTACAGTCTTTGATTCTACTCCACTTTTACTTTCAATTAACTCATCCACTGCTTCAGTTTGCTGTAAAACTCCTCCATCAGTTACAACAGACTTACCTTTTACAATTTCAACATTTTCCTGAAATTGAACATTGCCAGAACTATTTCCATTCTGATTTTCGCTACCTGACAATTTATCATAAGAAAAAAGTCCTTCTTGTTGGGAACTTCCTCCAATCTCATCTCCTTTCTCAATATTTAGCGACTTAGCTTCCCCACTATTATTTCCTTCCAACACTGGATTATTTGTTCTCTCACCCGAAACACCACTCGGGCCAGCCTCATTGCCTTCTTCGTTTCTGAAAGGGCACGACAATTTCACGTGTCCAACTGAGTTGCATTCATAGCATCTCATTTCCCCAGCGCTAGCATACACCATATACGACTTACCATCAAAAACGCACCTAAATGAAACATTTAAATTCGGTGAATTCAAAAACATATACACATGTCGTCTAAACGACAACACATGTTTCAAAGCCGCATTCTTGCATCCAAGCGGGACCATTTTAATTCCACTTGCGAACTTCCCAAAACGTGAAAGTTCCCTTTCTATATCCGCATCGGGAATGAACGGCGGAACATTAGAAATCGTTACCCTTGTTGTTGGAGAAACCAAGGGTTGTACTGGAATAAAATTCCCACTTACCGAAATTCCACTTTCAACCAAACGATTAACGAGTAGTTCGTCCTTCAGGAAAACCACAACGGCCTTATACATCTAACACATCTAACCCCGTGTCTGAGTGATAGGGATGACGCCTCTACTCTCAGGTGAGACGCCATCCCGCCCAAACACGAGGCCAGGTACCAGAATTACAACGAGCTGAGAGTTAGATTCAAACTAATTACAAAATCTCTTTTAGGTGCAATTTAAAGAAAACTGAAACAAAGATATCAAGAAAAAGAAAGCAATTTTTTTTTTTTTAATTCTCACCACCACCTGACCCCCTTGTACTAACTCCCCACTTCCCAGCATGCAAAGCGAGAGAGAGAGAGAGAGATAGAGAGATGTATTCGAACAACAAATGTGCGATCCGAATTGGCAACAAACATACAGAATTCTTCACCCAGAAAAGAGGAGTGCAGCAGGGCTGTAGTCTGAGTCCAACGCTGTTCAACATTTACATCAATGAGTTAGCGGTGCAGCTGGAACAGTCTACAGCCCCTGGACTCTCTCTACAAGACAAGAACATCAAGCTCTTGCTGTACGCAGATGATCTGGTGCTGCTGTCATCCACCCCACAGCTGGACCTGCTGGACAACTACTGCCAGAACTGGGCCCTGGCAGTAAACCTCAACAAGACCAACATTATGGTCTTTCAGAAGAAGCCCAGATGTCAGGAACACAGACACCAGTTCAGTCTAGGCAGCACCGCTCTAGAACACACGATGCAGTACACTTACCTCGGCCTGATCCTCA
>NC_081776.1:350000-375000 GCF_963082965.1 Carassius carassius | reverse complement strand
AAAAAGCCCACATTAACATTATTGTCTCTGGCAAATGAGATCAAATCACGAAGCAAAAACAAATTATCAAATATTGTGCGTTTTGGAATACAAAATGACTGGTCTGCGTGAATTATTGATGATATATGGAGTTTTAATCTATTAGTTAATGCTTTTGACAGAATCTTATAATCCACTCCAAGCAAAGACACTGGACGCCAGTTTCTTATATCCGCCAGATCACCCTTCTTGGGTAGCAAGGTGATAAGTGCTCTTCGTAAACTCAGCGGTAAGGTGCCTCTTTCAAAGCACTCTAAGAAAACTGAGAACAAGTCTTCTCCAATCACTGACCAAAACAGTTTATAAAATTCTGCCGTTAAGCCATCCAATCCTGGAGCCTTTCCAGCAGACATGCCTGTAATAGCAGCAGTCAATTCACTTAAGTGCAAAGTCTGATCAAGCTTGGCCTTATCACTCTCCATCAGATGAGGTAAATTCTGGAGAAGTGTTTCTGCTATTTCTCCATCACATGTCTCTGCTTTGTAAAGGTTTTCATAAAACAGCAGTGCTTGAGCAATTATCTCATGTTCATCAGTTGTTTCACCTCCTTCAGGCAGTTTCAGACGACTTAAAGCTTTTTTATCAACAACTTTCTTCTCCAAATTGAAAAAAAAAGATGTTGGGGCATCCATGCAATTAAAGGATGTAAACCTTGCCCGAACCAGAGTCTCTTTTGCCTTCTCTTCCAGGAGATTGTGGAGAAGAATTTTCCTAGTTTCCAACACTTCAACAGTACTTCCATCATATTGTTCAATGTTCAGCTGCAAAATGTCCTGTTCAAATTGTCTCATTTTGCTTCCAAGAGTATTCTTATTATGTGCAGTATACTCCTGGCAAAACATCTTAACTTAAACTTTACTAATATCCCACCACTGACTCAAGTTGTGATCCTGCAAAAGCCTATTGCTAAAGCGCCAGTAGGGGCATTTAAATGTGCTCTGTGCAGAAGTGATATTGACAGACACATAATGATGGTCTGAGAAAGGAGTAGGAATAATAGAACTATCATGAAACTTTTCACAACAACTTCTTTGAACATAAATTCTGTCAAGTCTTGCTGCAGAAACCCTATTTGAATTTACTTTTGTCCACGTATATTGTTTTACATTAGGAAAGGCTTCTCTCCAAACATCCACGAGATCATGATAAATTATCAATTTTCTAAAAACTTCTGTTGACGGCCTATGAGGTTCCTCATGATTTCTGTCCACTGTGTGATCTAAAGTGCAGTTAAAATCTCCAGCCAAAACAATAATCCTACCCTGTGGGACACTGTTTAATGCTGTATGAAGTTTTTCAAAGAAAAGTATACGTTCAGTCCCAATATTGGGGGCATATACATTGAAAAGTGAAAAATCGAGCCCATGTAACGCAACATCTACTCTCTGCATTCTACCTGGTAGAACATCAAAAACACTCACATTTTGTTCCTTAAAGTCAGCTCCAAGAAGAATAGCCACTCCTGCACTGTTACTTGATCCATGACTCAACACAACCTGTCCATTCCACCCACTCTGCCACTGGATTTGATTATTAACATCCGTGTGAGTTTCCTGTAGAAAAACAACACTACTCTTTTTCATAAAAATATAATCAAAAAGACTAGTCCTTTTCAAAGCCTCACGACACCCATTTATATTTACTGAGCTAAATTTCAAAGGTGCCATGAAAAAGAGTAAAAGATAACCACACAATAAAAAGACTCCACAGGGATTATTTGACAAACAAACTATACTCATTTTTTACTTTGCAATTTCAAAGAACTTCTAACGTTGCTAAGTAGTTTCTTGAGACGGTACCGTTTTGGTTTATCAAGCTCATCCAAAGAAGCCTTCTTCATGGCCAAGGAGCCGGACAATAAAAACAATTTTACATCAGGGAAAAATGAATCAATTCTCGGTTTACGTAGTCCTTTTGTAGTATCTAAAAAGTGATTAATCTGCTGAAGTGAATAAAGTTTGATCTTACCTCCAGAGATGAGCTCCGAATCCTCCCCATAATTACTCATTAAATCCGTATCATCTTGCTCATTTTCAGAATCATCCACTAAATCCAACGAGGCTTGAGATGAAAAATCATCTTTACCCTGTTTAAACAATTCCTCAGTTGTAGTATCACTCTCCATTTTATCAGGCTGCGCCTGTCCTCCATCGCAAAACAAATCAGTTTCGGGCATGGGCTGCGAACCCACCTGTCCCGAGCTCGCCTCCGGCTGCGTTTCGGCGGGAGCATGACTCGGACCGGCTTCCTCCTCAACAGCCTCCTCCAGGCTGTCTCCAGAGGCCTCCAGCACCCCAGTCCCCACGGGCAGATCACCGGGCGCAGAGATCGCTCCATCCGGCTGCGGTTCTGATGCCCCAGCGGTCGCAGCATCATCCGCGCCGGCCGCCCTCTCAATGCTCTCCAGAGCCGAAACTGGTTTATCTCGCTTCGGGCAAGTTTGTCTGACATGCCCAAAATCACCGCAAATAAAGCACCTCATTGACTCTGAACTTATAAATACAGTGTAATCCTTTCCCTCAATACTCAACTTCGCTGACAGATTTAATGGATCACTCTGAGAATTCAGAATCATTAAAGTCTGACGCCGAAACGACATGACGTGTCTAATCTCCGGACTTTTACATCCAAGAGGAATCATTTTAATTGGACTTACTATTTTTCCATACCTCTGGAGTATTTGCTCTAGTTTTTCATTTTTTACAAACGGTGGTACGTTTGATATAATGACTTTCTTGGCTGGGCTTGACAAAGGCAAAACAGGCACAAAGATGTCTTTGATTATCAACCCTGTTTCAATCAATTCGTTGACCATGTGGCTTTCACTGAGAAAGAACACAATTGCTTTGTTCATACGAGAGGCAGATTTAATATTTGCGCCCCCGATCGCCGCACTCACAGCTATCAGACAATCCTCCACTGACACCGCGGCCTCGGGCATACACTTACAACCATGTTTGATGGTTAACTGTGAGAGATCCGCCATCTCTGACCCCAAAATCCTCCCTCTCTGACCGAAGTCAGGGGGAGAAAAAACAAACAAAACAAAAAGCTAACCTAACCCTAATAACTATAAACAAGTGAAAAGAAGAAAAAAGAAATAAATAAATAAATAAAGAAAGAAAGAAAGAAAGAAAGAAATCTCACTCAACCAAGGAGACACTTTCACTCCCAAACAAACAGCTCCTTCCACAATTTACTCACGCAAACCGCTCTGCTCCACGCACCCGCACCCACACCCTCGCGCAACAGTCACACCGGAAGTGTGAGAGAGAGGGAGAGAGAGAGAGAGGGAGAGAGAGAGAGAGAGAGAGACAGAGAGAGAGAGAGACAGAGACAGAGAGAGACAGAGAGAGAGACAGAGAGAGAGAGAGACAGAGAGAGACAGAGAGAGAGACAGAGAGAGAGAGAGACAGAGAGAGAGAGAGAGAGACAGAGAGAGAGAGACAGAGAGAGAGAGACAGAGAGAGAGCTGTATGGGGGTCTGGGGTATCGTATAGCTCCTGCTTCTTATTCAAACAGTCTCTCAGACTGAGCGTCTCTTGTCTTTGACCCTTCAGATCACCAGAAACAAACGGCATCAGCTCCACAGCTGGCAGTAATTCACTCGCCATCACCTCCATTCAGTCAGCCACTGCACAGGAATGTAGGGCCTTGAACAATTAAAGAGCAATTAGCTGGAACATTTGACCGTCGGATTGAAGAATTGAGCTTTGATAATGCCTCTATATCACCATACACTGGCTGTCTATCTATCTATCGGACTATCTATTTATCTATCCATCCAAATATCTATCAATCAATCGAACCATATATCTCTCCATCTAAACAGATTTTAAAATGATCACACCAGATTTTGAGAAGCCAGCATGAAACTGATCCCAATGTCATTCTGAGCACGCGCTCTGGATGTTAAAAGAGTCTGATGGATTGAGGGTGGGATGTTTCTGGACGGTGTTGTATTTAACACCAAGTGCTCGAACTCAGATGACACTCCACACAGGCGCCGTCACAGACAACAGAGCAGCCAAGCGCTGCCAAACTGTGCTGCGAGTCCACACACACACACACACACACACACAGAGCTCTCTCTCACACCGCTCAGAAATTCACTCCAGACACTCTCCACCGCGGAAATTAATATTTCATTATTCTGTCATTTTAAGAGCCACATTTTCAAGAAGATGGAATGTGCTGGAGGACTGTAAATAATCACTAATATGACTAGAACGAATGAGACAATGAAGAATATCTCACATGAAGATTAAAACCAGATTCAAACCAATGATGCTTTTCGAACGCAAACTCGCGCCTTCAGAACAAACTGAGCTCTACAGAAGCGAATCGAGTGATGTTTTCAGAAGAAAGCTGAATTCTTCATCCACCTGCTTGTGAAACTTTATTTAACTTCATTAATCTTTCAAAAGTGTCACAAGTGGAAGCAAACAGAAGGGAGAGATACAGCCATTGGTCAGTATCACAAAAAGCCCCGCCTCCAAATGCACCCCATTGGTTGAGTTCAAAGTTGTAATGTCGGGCCGTTTCAAAAGCATCACAGTTTCACTCTTTAGTGCAAGTAAATCAAGAAAACGATGCTTTCATACTCACAGAATCAGACTGCTTAGGTTTCCAGCATTTGGGCCCAAATCCGGGATCGACTCGAACTCGTTGTTACTCAGTTTTCTGTGAACGTAAAACCAAACGGTTAAAGATGTAGATTTCATCCGCGACTTCTGAGGGGAAAAAAAAACACAACCCCTATAAAAGCAGACTCACATTTCGCTGAGCTGCGGCAGACTGGCGAGCAGCGCTTCAGGAAACGTGCGTAACTTGTTACGGCTCAAATCCCTGTGAAGAAAAACACACTCCGTCATACGACTGAATCCTGGAGAACAAGAGGAGAAAATAAACTAGAAATACACAAAACATGCGATACAAACTCTTGCTACGACACTCTTTCTATATGACACAATCTTTTCAACACGTCAGTTCAACCGGTCAAACCCCAATAATAAACAAAACACACTGTTTTTCCAAGTATTCTATAAAACAATCATAAAAATAAAGATTGCAAAAGGGGTTTCTATCCTTCTATCCAATTATCTATCTAACTATTCTTCTATTTATCTATCTATCTATCTATCTATCTATCCATCCATCCATACAATTATATATATATCTATCTATATATCTATCTATCTATCTATCCATCTATATATCTATCTATCTATCCATCTATCTATCTATCTATCTATCCATCTATATATCTATCTATCTATCCATCTATCTATCTATCCATCTATCCAATTATCTATCCATCCATCTATCTATCTATCCATCCATCTATCTATCCAATTATCTATCTATCTATCTATCTATCTATCTATCATCCATCCATCCATCTATCTATCTATATATCCATCCATCCAATTATCTATCCATCCATCTATCTATCTATTTTATATCCAACTATTCTTCTATCTATCCATCCATCCATCCATCCATCTATCTATCCAATTATCTATCCATCCAATTATATATCCAACTGTTCTTCTATCTATCATCCATCCATCCAATTATCTATCTATCTATATATCTATCCATCCATCTATCTATCCATCTATCCAATTATCTATCTACCTATCCATCCAATTATCTATCCATCCATCTATCCAATTATCTATCTACCTATCCATCCAATTATCTATCTACCTATCCATCCAATTATCTATCCATCCATCTATCCAATTATCTATCTACCTATCCATCCAATTATCTATCTACCTATCCATCCAATTATCTATCCATCCATCTATCCAATTATCTATCTACCTATCCATCCAATTATCTATCTACCTATCCATCCAATTATCTATCCATCCAATTATCCATCCATCCATCCATCCATCCATCTATTAGTGTTGTCAAAAGACCTGGGACTTCGGTACCAAGTCGGTACTAAAAAAATTTAAATGTGACGGTACCAGGTTTCTTTAAGTACCGGTAGTACCGAGGTCCCGTTCAAACCCGGTTCAGAGCTATGATTTCCGCGAAGCAGAAAACGAGGACGAAATCTCAAAATCCAGTCATGAAAATGAAACTTACATTTTAATATGGAGAGTCATGGAATTTGTCAAAGTTAGCATAAATTAATCAAATCAAATCTCCCTATGGACCAGTATCTGTAAATGTTAAGCCACAAAAGTTGTTTGAAATATTAATCCGTGTTCTGCGCGTCTCTGTGTGAATTAATGAATGGCAGAGACGTGCGGGTTTGTTTACTACATAGACTGAAGCGCATGACGCTATATGTAAACTATTCTTTGTTGTCTTCTCCTGTCAAAACAATGGAGTTCATTTAGAATTATTCATATTCATTTTCGAACAAGCAGAAGACATACCGGTTTCTCCTGTAGTGGGCGGAGCTAATGCGCAAATGGCAATTTCATTGGCTGGCGCTGATCTAGTACCGCCCCTGTTTTGATTTCAGCAAATCAGTTTGATCGAACGCAGACAACGTGATTAATATTCATGAACCCAGCAGCTCATCAATTCATAGTGCATTGTATATACATTAGTATGATAGTAGAATTAGTAGTAGTATTATCCTTTAATAATAATTAATATGATCTATTACAATTTTTTTTACAGAAACCCTCAATGACCAAAAATATCTTAAGCATCACCACCAGTCTTATGTTCAGTAAAAATGACAAATATGCATTCATTAGGCCTAAAAGTTAATTTGTACATAAAGTCTTTGTGCTAGAAATATTATTATTATTTAGTAAAATGTATGTGATACTGCTACTGTTGAAAAAAATTATAAAACGTTATTTTTTTAAAGAAATAAATCACAATATTTCTTCCATGTTTTAATTTTAATAGCAAATCCCTTTTATTTACCAAAAATAAAATGTGTTTAAATTTCATAAATTAAAAGACAAATTAAATTTGGGTAAAACTTGTTTACTCATAATTATATAACTTGTAGAAAAACTTTAAACACAATTGTAAATAAGTGTAAAGAATGGCATTGGTTTTATTTTTTGGTGCTAAAAAGTTTTTTGTTTTAAATTAGCATATTTTTATGTTTTGCTTTGGTACCGAAATTGGTACCGAGAACCGTGGATTTTCACTGGTATCGGTACCGAATACCGAAATTTTGGTACCATGACAACACTACTATCTATCTATCCAATTATCTATCTATCCATCCATCCATCCATTTATCTATCCATCCATGCAATTATCTATCCATCTATCTATCCATATATCCATCTATCTATCCAATTATCTATCCATCCAATTATATATCCAACTATTCTTCTATCTATCATCCATCCAATTATCTATCTATCTATATATCTATATATCCATCTATCTATCCATCCATCTATCCAATTATCTATCTATCTATCCATCCATCTATCCATCCATCCATCCATCTATCCAATTATCTATCTATCTATCCATCCATCCATCATCTATCTATCTATCCATCTATCCATCCATCCATCCATCTATCCAATTATCTATCTATCTATCTATCTATCCATCTATCCATCCATCTATCCAATTATCTATCTATCCATCTATCATCTATCTATCCATCCAATTATCTATCCAACTATTCTTCTATCTATCCATCCATCCATCCATCTTCCTATCCAACTATCCATCTATCTATCTATCTATCTATCAATCCAACTATCCATCCATCCATCCATCTATCTATCCATCTTCCTATCCAACTATCCATCTTCCTATCCAACTATCCATCCATCTATCTAGCCGCAAATAATCTTTGTAATAATTTAAACAATCTAAAGAATAGTTTTCTGCAATAAAGAAAAGTTCTATGGATGTTTAAATATTGAACTTGGGCAGTAACGTGCGGTGAAATCTTGTCATGGGTAGGCTGTGACCTATCAATGCGTGGAATATATGTTCATATATTCATTCAGTTAATTTAGCAACCCAAGTTCATTTTAGGCATCATCAGATCGCTGCCTGCATTCAGCAAAGTCAGTCATGTGAGGCTAATGCACAATCAAATATAATAATCAAATTAATGGACACATCTATCTTATGACTTATACAACAAACAAATGTTTTGTGCGGGACACAGAGAAGGAGGCGGCGCGGCAGCCTAGTCACTCCATCAAAATGCGCAAACGCGCACAGACAGCCACGGCGCACACACACACACACACACACACCCACACTTTTGGTCTGGTGACGGCGCACCAGGCTACAGTCAGAAAACATTGCGTCAGCAGTACAGCTTTAAAGTACAAAAACAGCTTATTCGCTCCTACAAACTGCTAGGCGCACACACCGACACGCAAGTATACTAGATGCTAGTATTCGGGAAGCGCGCGGATTGAGTGAGAGCGAGTAGATCACGTGACATGAAGCAAGCTCGGTCTCTGCCTCAATGTTGATAATTCAAGACAGCATGAGAACTGACTGCGCATGCGCAAATCTACATAAACTACGTTCTATGGACCAAAGAGGCACCGCTCACCTCTGCCTCAATGGCCATGGCTTTTGAATTTCCTGCATGAAACAACGGTTTTTAGGAGCAAACAATGGCAAAATGAGTATATCATGTGTATTCCTTTTGTTACAAAAAATAATATTTGGAATAAAATTCATGCAATTAATAATGTGGTGAATTAATAAAGCTCTTGGAATTAATAAATGTAATGTCAACATTTCCTTTGGTGAGGCACTGCCTACCCTGACCGCACGTCCCTGAACTTGGGTTAGACTGATTCAAACCACCGAGACGACTCACAGGACTCTACAGACTCTCAGAGATCAGGTCAAATGTAACTTGGAGCGTTTCGGGCCGTGTTGATGTTTTGGGAATCAGTCAGCTGTGGGGTCCTGGAGCGTCACGAGACTCCATCTGGACTCCATCAGCTCAAACAGAGAACGCTGCGGGGAAAGTTACAACTGCTAATCTACTCGCAATGCAGCCTTTGATTTCCAGCAGCAAATCATGTCCGTTTGTGGAGGTTCTGGCTCTGAACGAGCATTTTACTGGAATCTCTCAGAGGTGGAGCTTTCACAGCCGTCCACTGCATACAACAACATCCCCAGCCTTTGTTTCTGCTGCATTAGTGTGCTTTTTAGCATCAATTAAAGCGTAAAACTGCTATTTTATTGCTTTAAGCCTAAACACAGTTTAATAACTCCACTGAAGATGTAAACATGAAGCTGGATTTCTTTGTAAAATCAGATTTGTTTTGTTTTCAGATGTTTATTCTCACTGGACTCGTCACATTCAACAGGAAGTGCTTTACAGAGATAAAGCTGGCGTTCCTTCGCACACAAACACATTGAGATATCACACGCTCTCTGTTATGATAAGATAGATGCTTCAGATTCGTGTTTCACTCCAGTTGATCACACTTCTCATGTCGCTCCACTATATGCATCCAGACGCACACATCCTCGCGTGATTGTGTTTAATATTTGTGCGAGTTTGATGATTGGTTTCAATACTACCTGCAACTTTCTTTAATCCATCACACATATTTTCGATGGTAATATATTACTACCATGTTATCAACAAGACACATCACCAAATAGATAGATAGAGATAACTTCCAACAAAAAAGAAAAAGAATATAAATAATAATGTCCAATAAGTAAATACATTCCAAAAAATAGAATAAAAATAACTACTTTCCAAAAAAAAACACAGTAAAAAAATTATATATATTTTTTTTAAATGTCCATAAATTATTTCCAAAAGACAGAGCATAAATAAATTCTAACAAAAACCTCCAATAATAAAAAATAACCAAACAAAAACGTATATTAGGCCTAAAAAAAAAAAAAAGTTTGGTTCCGGTTGGTTGTCAGTTGAGGTCATTGGTCGGTAGGGATTTTTTTTTTTTTTTTTTTTTCTCCAGTGGCAGTTTTACACACACACACGCGCTGATTTTAAATGTGTGTACCGGTACTTTTACGACAGTGATTGTATTCCCGTTTAAAGTCTGTTGTTGCCATAGACACGCAAAACGCACACACACACACAAAAAGCCTTCGCGGGAGTTTGACAGGCGATCTCATAGTAGATTAACATGGAGGATTTGAACTTGAAAAACGGAGTGTACAGACATCTTTTTGTAGTCAAACAACATTCTTTGTTATGTTCATTTATGTGGTTTATTTGATTTTGATGCTATAAATTAACTAGAAGCAAGAGACGATCAGTTAGTTTTAACTGATGATCTAACTTACAGCGATCTGTTCGACACATTCAAGAGCCACAAAACGGTATTTATTGTTTACATTTCTTTAAAAAATGACCACATTTGAAAGGTGAAATAACCAAATGAGACTTTGTTTCATATTAAAAGTAAGCTGGTAATGTTAATGTCCTGTCTGTCAGCATGTTGTCAGTGCCCTCTCTGTTCCGCGATATATTGTTTACTCCCCCCTCCCCCCGTGTTTCTCTTAATGTTACGATTTCCAAACCTTAAGTTATAGCTCACTTTAGGAATTGACAGTTAAAGGGTTTTGATGCAATACTTAATGGTTTTTAACAGATTACTTAAGTGTAAAACAGCATTTAAAGGAAACTGTAATTTAATTAACGATGTGTGAAAGACCGTTCTTCCCCAGTCTCATAAAATAAATTTGGGTCGCACATAAATTGACAGGGTCGGTCGGAAACCGGAACCAAACAAATTTTTTTTTAGGCCTTATCAATGGTAATATATTACTACCATGTTATCAACAAGACACATCACCAAATAGACAAAAAACAAAACAAATAAAAAAACATGTCCAATAAATAAATTCCACAAAAAAACCTACTTTAAAAAAAAGAAGATTAAAAAGAAAATGTATATATATATATATATATATATATATATATATATATATATATATATATATATATATATATATATATATTTTTATGTTCATAAATTATTTCCAAAAGAGGGGACATAAATAAATAAATTCCAACAAAAACTTCCAATAATAAAAAAAATAATCAAACAAAAATAAATAATTCCCAACCCAATAAATGTCCAAGATCAAATAAACTAACTATTTATTTAAATTTTCAACAAAAACGTCCAAAAACTATTCATTAATTTTATTTTCCAATATAAAATGTCAAACACACACTGCACCTTTTGGAGCATTTTGTTCCACTTCTATTAATCATAACTGATTAATTTTCCAGCGTGTATTTCTGAGTAAAAGGTGTGCGTGGGTTCAGAGTTTAAACATGAAACTGAAGCGGTTTAAAACAGCTGCTGTCGTCCCAAACTCTCCTCGGCACTGAAGAAACCCTCAACTCTTTCCAGATGTAAATCATGAAACGCTTTTTCCTTCTATTATTCCATTCTGGCATCGAGAGCCTTCACAGCCAAAAACTTCAGGCCTCCATTTTTTCCTCCGTCCTCTCTCTCTCTCTATTTCTACACATCGGCTTCTAATTTCTTCCATCTCTGGTTGGGTTTAGCTGCTAATTCAGCAGAAATAATGGGCCTGGGGGAAACAAAAGCTCGGGCAGTTTAATGCGTGAACATGTGCTGCAGAGCTGCTCATAAATTAGCATCACCCCCTGAACCCCTGGAAGCCCCGAGGACTCTGGTTCTGCTTCAAAACGACATCTAGAAGAAGCTGGAGTCCCTTACAAGACCATCGCTTCACCCCACGCTCTGTGAACGCAATGCAACCGAACTGAACGAGAAGCAACGCAATTATTACTTGCATGAAGAGAAAAGTGTGAAAGCAGAGGGTTTAATTACAGTTTAAATAATATATGCAAATTAATTCCAAATAAAGTACTGACAGAACAACAAAACACAGATTCATGTGCTGAAAGCTTCCAGCTGGATTCAGTTCTTATGGTAAAAAATTTGCCTGCATTGACAAAAATTTGGTGTATTTCTATAAAAATTGCTAGAAAATTTCACAAAGAAATGCCAAGCAATGCATTCATTTAACATGAAATTTAGAAGCAGACTTTTTATTTACTTCAACTTCAAAAAAAAAAAAATGTTTTGTGTGTTTTGTCAAATTATTAACTTATGTATTTAGCCAAATTATTCAATTTTATTTATTGTATTTTTGATGGAAACTATTTATTTATTTTTGAAGACTTTTTTTGGTGTTCTCAATGTTTGTTGCTGAAAAATATGATTTAATTAAAAAAAATAACATATAAAAAATAAAAATAACTACTTAAAAGTAAAATAATTAATATATATATATATTTCCAACACCCAAAAAATTTCACAAATAAAACAAATAACTATTTAAGTTAACTTTCAACAAAAACGAGCCCGAAAATCTTGATTTACAAATTTTACAAAACTTTTAGAGTGTTTTGACATCAATGATAACCAATGATTAAATTTTTATTTCGGTCACAAAATCAACTTGTTCTCATTATATGTTAATCAAAACATGACTTCGTTGCTCTTTCTATAATAATTTGTGTGGTTTTCAACAGAACACGAGAAAATATTTGGAATGTGTGGTTTTAGGTTTTGATCTAGGGCCTTTAAACTGAACACACACACACACACACACACAAAACAAAACAGAAAAAGCTAAATCAATCAAACTAGCTCAACATGGTGTGTTTGACTAGCGTTAGCACCGTCACTCGACAGACGGAAAGTTTATATTTACCCGTTTAGTCGTGTTTGTTTTGGCCGTTTTTCAGTAACGTTACACCTACAGTTATGATTTTCTACGAAGTGCGTTTTCCGTCATATTGACTGCAGCTGAATCTATGAAAGCGAGTGTTTTGCTGGATGTTTAGATGTTTAGACACACAAAGGATCTGAGGTAAAACACACTCACAGACGCGTGATCCGCGCGGGGAGACGCTCCGCGATCCTGCCGTGTTTCAGCCCGCTGCAGTCCGCCACAGATCCCGCACACGAGCACCCAGACGGACACGGCTCCGCTTCCGAGGCTCCGTGACTCGCTTTAAATCCCGTAACGTGAAACACGAGCAGCACGAAGCTCACGGCGCGAACGGGCTGCGGCATTTTCACCAGGAGACAAAAAAAACTAATCAAAAAGTTGACGAAATTGATCCGTGAAAGTTTTAATTCCGCGTAAGTATGGAAAAGGGTGAAGTTCTTGGCGGGTCCGCGTCAACTGAATCTCCTTTTCGCGATTAAAATCACGGATAAAAGCGCGGATATCATCGCCTCAGCAGCCGCTCCATCTCTGAGGAACTTTTTTTCCACCGCGCTGGAATCGGAGCAGCATTCCGCGGCGCGCGCTCCCGTGAGCACCTGCGAGAGGGATTCTGGGTAATGTAGTGCAGAGCCAGATGCGGTTAGTGCGTTAAAAATCAATCGCATTCCTAAGGAATCATTATTTTATAAAACATGCAAAAAAAAAAATTTCTCAGCTAAAACTATATTGTATTAGCAACCTCTAATCTGATTTTTTTTTTTAAATGTCACCATTGTAGGCTATTCCCACGTTTTTAATAACCTTTTTTATTTTATAAAAAAAAAAAAAAAAAAAAATATATATATATATATATATATATATATATATATATATATATATATATATACACACACACACACATATATACTTGCATAAACCTTCACTTACAAGATTAAAAAAGTGATCCGTTTTTTTTTTTATTCTGCAACGACGTCATATTCATATTTATCTACAAAATCTATTATTTGCTATTATATATTATATGCATTTTGTACACCTAATGGTACTCCATTGGTACATTTTAAATGGTTATTTATCTTCGACAATTAAAAAAATAAATAAATGATGTGTATTTTGAGGCATTTCAAAGCAAAGTTTTGTTCCCTTCCTTAAAAACAATGCATTTTTTAAGTTTCGCTTGCATTATGCATTAATAACTCATAAATACAGCCCTAGTTTAAAACAGATTTTATGTTTTATAGCTCTGGCTCTTAAAACGTGAATTAACAATTACATTAAATGAATCACACATTGAGCTAATTTATGAAACAAAGGGCTGATATCTGCTCTATTCACATACAGAAGAGGCTGAGGATGAGTTAGTTTAGGTTTATCTGAATCAGAGCTGATCCTGAGTTCATGCTTTACAGGAATGAGCTGAAAGTCTCCCGCTCGACTGCTTTAGTTCGTAGGTTAGTGGCTGGGGTGAGAATATTTGATTGTCCTATATAATCAGCAGGACAAACACATAAATCAATTCTTATTAAGGAAATTGCATTTGATTTATTATTATTGCCACAAGCAAACAGACAAAACTGTGCGAAGAGATCAATGCTGTTCCAGTTGCACTGAGTTATCAAATGCAAAACTTATTTAACAATGCAAATTATATATGATATGTTTCTGGTGTGCAATCTGTTAAATACTAAATTCTGGATAAAATCTGAGTGTTGAATCAAGACACATTGTAACGTAAGATAGTAAGTCTTATTTTCTAATAAAATAAAACTGATAGTAATAAAAAGTCTGAAAATGTGTATTTTTCAAGACTAAAATACTGAGGAAAAACCTAGTGTTTTTTTTTTTTTGTGCAAGTTTAGTAGTGATGGTTGACTTCACTTGTAAAAAGGCTGTTACTTGCATGCTAGTGTGTTTTAGAAATATAAAATATTAAATATGTCATACATTTTATTTATAACATGATGAAAATATAATAATCTATTTATCTCTCGTTTTTATACATTTTATCTCAGTTTTAGTTATTTTAGTACAACAAATGTATTGTTATAAATATAAAATTTGAAGTTATTTATTTAAATACATTTATCAATTTATAACACTTTTTAGATATAAATGTATTTATATATACAAATGTATTATTTCATATATTATATATAAATGTAACATTTTTATTGATTTAAATACATTTATTTATTTATAATTTTTTTCTATATAATTGTATTTATATATACAAATACATTATTTTATACATTATGTATAAATGTAACATTTTTATTTATTTAAATACATTTATTCATGTATTAATGTTTTTGTATATAATTTTATATATATATACAAAAGTATTATTTAATATATTATATATCAATTTTACATTTTTATTTATTTATTTAAATACATTTATTAAAATTATTTTTAAATATATACTGTATATATATAAATATATATATATATATATATATATATATATATATATATATATATACAAATGTATTATTTTATATATTATATATCAATTTAAAAATATATTTATTGATTTAAATACATTTAATCAATTATTTAATTTTTTATATGTAAATTTATTTATATATACAAATGTATTTAATATATATAAACGTAACTTTTTATTTATTTATTTAAATACATTTAAAATCTTAAGTATATATTTTTTAAATGGTTTTAATTTTACGTTCAGGTGTAGTTAACTACAGTATAAGTCTGAATCAAACCCTGTAAGTGTGAGTCAGGGGTCTGGCGTTCAGCGAGGTGTGGCCAGGTGCCAGTCATTATACTCAGAATAGCAACAGAGGAAAAAGTGTCTTCCCAGCATGCATTGCCCTGAAGGCTGGTCTCAGCCAGTACAAACACGAGCACAGGGCTGGTTTTACAGGTGACAGACTCTGTTTGGACTCAAACACCGCAGTGAACGTGTAAAAGAAGAGTTGATTCTGCTGCGTCTGCCGCACACATCTCTAAACCACGGTCTGTGGAGGAGTGAGGAATGCTGGGTATTCTGGAGCTCCAGTAATAATACCATCACTGTTTCTCTCAATCACTGCATTATATGTTTGGATCATTTCAATCTCATCATACTGAGTCAGACCATTGGGGATACAGAGCACAGACTAGCTAAATATAACTATAAATGGCATAATAAAGCTGAAATAAGATATAAATATGGGATAAAAATTTATTTTAATAAATAATTTAAAGTACTTAAATGACTAAAACATAAACTAAAATTAAAATGAAAATATAAAAATAAAAGCTAACTCAAAATATTGATAAAAAATATAATATAATATAAATAATAATAGTTTTCTAACTATATAAATGAATAATGATTCAATTACAATAAATTCTTCATCTGAAACACTGTAAAAAAAATTATGATTAAATTATGAGTTTTAATCACGTTTAACAGAGGGATTTATGGTTGGAAAACTACATTACCCATGATGCCGTGCGGCACAATCCCACCGATCAGAGAGTAGCGGTACAAAAAGAGTAAACTCTGCTTTTAAACTACTAAATAATTTGTATATATTTTTCAATAAAGCTATATTATCAACAACTTTAAATAAAGTTTTATATTACACCATCGTTTTTAAGCTATACATTTCGCAAAGCCTCATGGGATTGTAGTTCTTTCCTTCATTAAAGTCATTAAGTTCATAGTTTCTGTTCGATTATCAAATACTTTTTTGCTTCCAAACAGAGTTTGTAATGTTGTGGTTCTCCTCGAAGCTGGTTGGTTTGGTTCATGACTTATAATGCTTTAACAAAGACTTTTTAACCTCCCTATGAGAAGAATAAATGGAGAGGAGGATCTGGTTGAGAAAGCTCAATGACGCCACCTGCAGGCAATATTCAACACCAGAATCATAAAAAATGCGTCTCTCATGATTTAAAGATTGGAGAAGGAATATTTTTACATTGAGTAGAATATCTAAGTATCATACTGTACAAATAAAAAACAATACATTTTAGAAATATTTACATATACAATGCTGTTCAAAAGTCTGGGATCAGTAAGATTTTAATGTTTTAAAGAAGCTTCTTCTGTTCATCAAGACTAAATTTATTCGATCAGAAAAAGAGAAAAATCTATAATATTGTAAAATATTATTACCATGTAAAGTAATAATAAAAATATTTAATATACTTTAAAGTGTAATTTATTTCTGTGATGCTCCGCTGTATTTTCAGCATCATTCCTCCAGTCTTCAGTGTCACATGATCTTCAGAAATCAGAATAATATGATGATTTATTATTAATATTGGAAACCATTTCGCTGCTTAATGGTTTTTTTGGAACCTGTCGTACTTTTTTTCAGAATTATTTGATGATTAAAATTAAAAAGAACAATGTTTATTTAAAAAATAGATATTTCCTAAAAATACAAGTCTTTATAAATAAATAAATAAATAAATAAATAAATAAATAAATAAATATATATATATATATATATATATATATAATCAATTTAACACATCCTTGCTGAATCAAAGCATTCATTTCTTTTAAAAACTATTTATTTTAATAAAAAAAAAAAGACTGACCCCAAACCTTTGAACATTACTGTATTATTGCTGTATATATTTTGAATAAATGCCGATATTTTTAACATTTTATTCATCAAAGAATCCTGAAAAAAGTATCACAGGTTCCAAAAAAATATTAAAAAGAAAAAAATTATTAATAAAATGATTCCCGAAGATCATGTGACACTGAAGACTGGAGAAATGATGCTGAAAATACAGCGGAGCATCACAGAAATAAATTACACTTTAAAGTAAATTAATATAGAATTCCATTATTTTAATTTTCAATAATATTTCACAATATTAAATTTTTTTCTGTATTTTTGGTCAAATAAATGCAGCTTTGATGAGCAGAAGAAACTTCTTTAAAAAAAAAAATCTTTGAACGGCAGTGTGTGTGTGTGTATGTGTGTGTGTATATATATATACATATTTATGTACAATATATATTATATTTAAATAATATATATTTCTTAAATAAATACATGTATGTCTGTGTATTTATATGCATACAGTACACACATATTATTATTCAAACACAACTTTTATTTTGGATGCGATTAATCAATATGCAAAACATTAATTATTAGTTTGTTAATAACTCTGAGAGTTCATATCTCCGGGTACTACCATAAATGCACCATTATTTTAATAAATAAGAAATACAGCACATGCCTTCAGACAGCCATCAGCTAACATTATTCATCTGTTGCTGAGAAAATCTAATGAAGCAAAGAATATAAAAACAGATGCAGTTTAACCTGGTGACACACCGGCAAATTTATCAACTATTAATTTCATATTTATTCTATTTCTGTTATTATTCTAAACAAATATGGCTTTAAATTTCAGCTGTACTAGTGTTTCCATCAGTAAGGTCCTGTTCCATTATGATATTTCTGACAAAAAGGAGTTAGATGATGTCTTAAACTTTATTTGCATCCACAAAGCTAGATATCTTCTATGTTTAACCCAGATGCAAACATCAAAAAGTCTCCTCTTAAAAAAAGAAAAGTAAATTATGTTTTTCTCCGGTCTCTCCTCTCTTCTCTTCTCATGTTCTGTATTATTTGTTTATTTGTATTGAATTATATCTTAACTTAATTACAATATATCGTTTTCAAATTTCATAAACCTGTTCTGAACATGACATCACTATAATGCAGCCAACTATAATTAAATTCGCCTCTCAGATCCTGAGTCATTTTGTTTATTTGTCACGTGACTGAAATATTATTATTATTATTATTATTATTAATTGACGGTTTTGGATGTTTCCCATCTTATTTTTGTACAGTCTGAAAAGAAAAGATCCATGTAATATCTTTACCTTTGGAATCCAGTGTCGTGGCAGAAAAAAAAGTAGTTTTAGCACAGTAGCTAAGCTCAACATTTTGTGTGACTGGAATAATAAACAAGAGTCGAGCTCAGGATAAATATTACGTTTTAACGACCTTACCTTCTCGGTTATGAACCTAATTAATATTCACTGCAGTCAATGAGCAACACGCCAATCGGAGAGCGCCTTCTGGCTGCGCTTGACCCCGCGTTATTAATATTCATGAGGAAAGCCTCTCGCGTGACGTCACCGCCGCCGTCCGCAGAGCGACTTGATTCAAACGCGCGCGCACGGAGCGTCTGTCTGCAGCGGCGACTGAAGGTCAGAAAGAGAGAGAGAGAGACCGCACTGATAACTGGACCTGAAGGTAAACTGCATTTATAGATCATAACTCTATCATGATGATGCAGATGTCACCATTCTGCTCTCAAATGATGATGATTTGCATCATGTGCCGATTGCATAGGCTATATAAAGATAGTTAATGCTGCGGAATTATTCGTGTGATGTATATCGACTGTTTGCATCCGGTCTGAATCCGCATCAACCTGCTGCTAATATGTGACAGGTGGCTCTGTCTGATAAGATCATGTTCACAGACAGATTACAGGATAAACTGAAATAATAAAGTGTGTTATCTAATATTACGGATGCATTTGACTCATTTTAGGACAAAACATGCTGAGAGTAATGGTCATGAAACGTTCTTGCAATTTTATTAATATCTGAGATTATTTATAAATACTGAGATTATACCGATATTGATTTTTTTAATATATAACCGATGCCGATATTAATTATTTGCATGTTTATGTGGCCGATAACCGATATGCAGAACCGATATTTATTAACTGTTATAAAGTAAATCAAATATTATGTTTTGTTAGTTATATTCCAATATTCCAGAGACTATTATTCAGTGAATTATACTCTGTAGCTACACAAATGTATCTGAGATAGAGTTCGACAGATATATCGATTAACCGATATTTCCCCCGATGTTTTGTAATATCGGATACGCCGATAAACGCTTGTGGGTGTTTTGAGAATTGTTTAAAACACCCTAAATTGTATTAACATTTACTATATAACCATTATTTTTGTTTATTATATTCCAATATTCCAAAGACTATTATTTGGTGAATTATACTCTGTAGCTATCCAACGGCTTATAAATCTACTATAACGGTAGTTTAAAATAAAGTTGATATGACTCCTGTCCTTTATTTATTTCTCCATTTGAAACATTAGACTTTCTACATTTTTTTTTTAGCTTAATATTAGTGTTGTTGCTGTTGATGCTTTGTATTGTAATATACAGATTAAATTTAACATGAAAAAATAATTTTAATATCAGGAGTATATATTCCAAAGACTATTACTCAGTGAATTATACTCTGTAGCTATCAAACAGCTTATAAATCTACTATAACGGTAGTTTAAAATAAAGTTGATATGACTCCTGATATGAAAATTTGTCTTTCATGTTAAATTTAATCTGTATATTACAATACAAAGCATCAACAGCAACAACACTGATATTAAGCTAAAAAATAAATGTAGAAAGTCTAATGTTTTCAAATGGAGAAATAAATAAAGGACAGGAGTCATATCAACTTTATTTTAAACTACCGTTATAGTAGATTTATAAGCTGTTTGATAGCTACAGAGTATAATTCACTCAGTAATAGTCTTTGGAATATTGAAATATAACAAACAAAAATGATGGTTATATAATAAATGTTAACTGTGATCGCTCGCGGCGATAATAAATAATTAATTTCCATAGAGTTGTATTTATTTAGATGTTTATTAGCAAAATAATGGTTATATAGTAAATGTTAATACAATTTAGGGTGTTTTAAACAATTCTCAAAACACCCACAAGCGTTTATCGGAGTATATGATATTACAAAACCGATATCCGAATATGAAAAAATGCTTAAATATCGGGGGAAATATCGGTTAATCAATATATCGGTCGAACTCTATCTCAGATACATTTGTGTGCTCTTACAGGAGTACCTCACTTCCGCAATAAATGTTCCTTGATATTTTACGTAAGATGTTCTATGTCTTTCTCTCTTCAGTCCCAAAGTAATTAAAGTTTTTGAGGAAAACATTCCAGGATTACATGAACCTTTATCCTGAACCTTTAAGAGAAAACATTCTGAGTTCGACTTTCTCAAATGTCCTTATGATGTTATTTGCGCTTGAACGTTCTCAGAAACGCTTTTGTAACCTTTAAACAGCGTTTTACTCATGACAAGAAAACTGTATATTTCTATGGTTTAGAAACGATTTTTATAATCTACATTTGTTACCTAGCAAACAGGAGGTTATGAACAAACAAACGTTCTTCCAGTAACATTAATAATAGAACGTTCACAGTCTCTTTCAGGATGCTCCCAAAAACATTATTCACGGAAAAAGATTTTCCCGAAAACCTTTTAATTGTTGAATGTTTTTTAAACGTTGCTGCTTAAGACCATTCAGAGGTCAATCAAAAGTAACGTTCCAATGATACAAAATGATCAAATGGAATGTTCCCTTAACATTTGTATAACCAAGAAAAAACGTTTTATAACATTCAGAAAGCTGGACATTTTGGAAGTTCGGAGAACATTCAGAAATAACTTAATGGCAATGCTAGCAAAATGGTTTTAGGACATTGTTAACTGCTTGGTTTTTAATAATGTTCTCAAAACTATTTTTGCAGCGTTCATCATTTTTTAAATGTAACGGCTTGTTTCAGAATGTTCAAAAGTAACATTCCCGTTATGTTCTCTTAACATTCACATAAGATTAAAAACATTATAATTGTTTTTAAATTTTAGCAAGTTGCCATGGCAACATTTCTCATTTAAATTTAGTTTAACTTGATGTACTAAAATAAAACAAATCAAAACTGAAACTGATAAAAAAAAGAGATTTTATAGTAACTATATAGTATACTAAAATAACGTTGTTCAGAAATTCTCCATAACTCAATAGGAATGTTTTGTTAGCTGGGGTCTGTTCACAGTCACACTATGAAGAGTTAATCACAGTGAAGTGAAGAAACTCTCTGTAGCATTTATTAAGACGTGATCCGGACTGACATAATTCTGGGAGTTTTCCAGCAGTTCCGCATGATGCTCAATGTCCTTGGCACAGTCTGTGAGTTTGCAAATATCAAACAAGGACAGACTTAGACCTTGAAGATCAGCTGCATCAGGTCTGTTTATTTGTAATGATTAACTACCATGTGTGTTCGTTTGCAACCGTTCAGCAGCAATGGAGATGTTTGTGAGGTGAACTGTACAGAAACCATGGCTAAAGATGAGGAAGACCATCTCATTAAATATTCATGAGGCAGCACTCAAAACCACACCTCGACCTTGAAACTGAAGGAAAATGTAGACCTCCAACCTCTCATAACGTCTCACTGTGTCTCGTTTAGTCAGCTTAAGTCTCTAGGTGTCAGGTAACAGCGTCACCTGATTTTCTGCCGTCAGCCAATCACAACGCTGCATTAGTAGTGTACTCGCTTCAGCTTCTGATTGGATCTGGACGAATTGGACGAACTGCATCACTTTAAACAAGACGTGTGATTGGTTTATAATTTGAGCGCCAGTGAGAAATATCAAATCAAGTCGATACAAACGATACGAAGGGTAATTGCAATCTTACAATTCTGACTTTTTTCATTGCAATTCTAAAAAATAAAGTATCATTGTGACTTTTTTCAGAATTTTGAGTTTAAATCTCTAAATTCTGACTTTTTTCTCTGAATTTTTTAAAAGGCTCGCAATTCAGACTTTTTCTTGGAATTCTGAGTTTAAATTCACAATTCTGACTTTTTTCTCTGAATTTTTCAAAAATCTCGCAATTCTGTCTTTTTTCTCAGAATTTTTACAAATCTCGTAATTCTGACTTTTTTCTCGGAATTCTGAGTTTAAATTCACAATTCTGACTTTTTTCTCAGAATTTGTAAAAAATCTCGCAATTCAGACTTTTTTCTCAGAATGTTAAAAAATCTCGCAATTCTGACATTTTTCTTGGAATTTTGAGTTTAAATTCACAATTCTGACTTTTTTTCTCTGAATTTTTAAAAAATCTTGCAATTCTGACTTTTCTTAATTTTTTTTACAAATTTAGCATGTAGCAAATTTATTCTGAATTTTTATCTTATTTTTTTTTTAAATCCGGCAATGCTGACTTATTTCTCAGAATTTAAAAAAAATCTCGCAATTCAGACTTTTTTCTCTGAATTTGTAAAAAATCTTGCAATTCAGACTTTTTTCTCAGAATGTTAAAAAATCTCTTAATTCTGAATTTTTTCTCGGAATTCTGAGTTTAAATCTCTTAATTCTGACTTTTTTCTCTGAATTTTTTAAAAATCTCGCAATTCAGACTTTTTTCTCTAAATTTTTTTTAAATCTCGCAATTCTGACTTTTTTTTCGGAATCCTAGTTTAAATTCACAATTCTGACTTTTTTTCGCAGAATTCCGAGTTTAAATTCGCAATTGTGACTTTTTTCAGTTTGAAACCTTTTATCCCACAATTCTAACTTTTTTATTTCAATTGTGACTTTATATCTCACAATTCGGATGTTTCTTCTCAGAATTGCAAGATAAAAAGTCACAATTACCTGTTTGTTTGTTTTCCTGTGTGATGAGTTTTGCTCTGGCATGTGTTTGCTGTATTCCCAACATAAACAATCTCACACAGAAGCACGTTGTTTGTAACTTTGAAATATATTAGTAAAATAATTGACAGCATGCAGTCATATCCTTTATAATATCTATGCAGGAAGGTTATTTGGATTTGAAGAGTGCAGCCAAAAACAAAAGCTCATCTTACTCAGGGCTTTAGTTTTGTGGTGTGTGTGTGTGTGTGTGTGTGTGTTTGGCTTCAGAACTGATATATCACATGACAAGAATCACTCAAGTTTTGTTTGGTGTGTAAACAATGACTTTGTCATGTCTGTAGCCCCGCCCACATTTCCATAAACTCACGCAGCGTGATCTGAACGTGAAGGTCAAGGTCTGGACAGAATCACCAGCAGGAGAGTTAAGACGAGTTCAGCTTTCAGTCTTTAGATGTGTGTAAATTAAATGATGAAATATAACAAATGAATGCGCCATACAAATAAATATCCATTCTAGTTCAGTTGTTTCAGTATGATTTGCAATAGAGTGTGTTTATGAAGCCAATGGCGTGAAAAGCATCTGTTGTGGCTCTCTTTGTGTGTGTTTGGTTTTAATTACTGCTCATTTACAGGCTTCTTCCATCCAGAGCTGCTATATCTGTTCTCTCTCTCTGCCCACCAGAGACTAAAAACAGAATCAAGTGTCATTTCTGCAGGATTCCAGTAAAAAAACACCTGTTTTCAGACAGGTTTCCTGAACACACCCACTGGTCTCTCATTGGTCAGTCGGGCAGATAGTCCCGCCCTACACTCAGACGATTGGTTGAATGTCACAGCTGTAATATAGTGTGTTCTGGTCTCTGTTTCTCCTGCAGTGATATCCAGGGCTCACGATGCCTCCACCTGTCGGACCCCCAGCAGTGCCGCCTCCAGATGGTGGGTGGGGCTGGGCTGTGGTGGGCGGGGCTTTCATCTCCATTGGATTCTCTTACGCCTTCCCAAAGGCCACCACTGTGTTCTTCAAAGACATTCAGAGGATTTTCCACGCCTCGTACAGTCAGGTGGCCTGGATCTCCTCCATCATGTTGGCCGTCATGTACGCTGGAGGTAAAACATTTACACACTCCAGAATCACCATTGGCTAGACTGATATACTATTTATTTTCTCATATATAATAATATACACTACCACTTAAACGTTTTTGAACGTTTTTTAAGTTTTTAGCTCACCAAGGCTTGATCCAAAACACAGAAAAAGCAGTAATATTGTGAAATATTTTTACTATTTAAAATAACTGGTTTCTATCTGAATACATTTTAAAGTCTAATTTATGTCTGTGATGCTCCGCTGTATTTTCAGCATCATTACTCCAGTCTTCAGTGTCACATGATCTTCAGAAATTATTCTAATATGATGATTTGCTGCTTTAGAAACACACACACACATATCTATATATATATATAAAATTTACTCAACTGTTTTAGATATTAATAATAATCAGAAATGTTTCTTGAGCAGTAAATCATCATATTTTCATGATTTCCGAAGATCATGTGACACTGAAAACTGGAGGAATGATGCTGAAAATACAGCTGCACATCACAGAAATAAATTACAGTTTAACAGAGATTCACACAGAAAACAGATATTTTAAAGATAAAAATATATATATATTTTTTACTGTGTTTGTATTAAATTACATTGGGTTTGTAAAGTTTTAAACTTTGGCATCACATAAAGGTCTTGTCG
>NC_081776.1:320000-345000 GCF_963082965.1 Carassius carassius | reverse complement strand
TTCTGGGCTTCTTCGCTCCCATCGTCTTCCTGTCGCCGTATGCCAAAGACAACGGAGTGGACGAGTATCGAGCGGCCTTCCTGCTGTCCATCCTGGCTTTTGTGGACATGTTCGCTCGGCCGACAATGGGCCTGCTGGCGAACTCACGCTGGGTCCGTCCGCGGATCCAGTACTTCTTTAGCTTGGCCGTGCTGTATAATGGCGTGTGTCACCTGCTGTGTCCGCTGGTGGAGAGCTACACCGGGATGGTGGTGTACTCCGTCTTCTTTGGCTTCGCCTTCGGGATGGTGAGCGCCGTCCTGTTCGAGACGCTGATGGACCTGGTGGGAGCGCAGCGGTTCTCCAGCGCCGTGGGGCTCACCACCATCGTGGAGTGCTGTCCGGTGCTCATCGGCCCGCCGCTGGCAGGTGATAACACTGATAAAATATCAATATAAATATAAATATTACAGTTTTTTTCAATTGCTAAACGACAGTGAGCACAACTGCAGCTAAATGTTCAAAACTCTAACTACAGTCTGCACTACCAACAGTCACCTGAGCTAAACAGTTCACATCACCTGCAAAACTCATTCCAAGCAACACAACTCTTCACACATGGCTCAAAACAGGCTCAGTGCAGCCAAACACTACACACAACCCTCACTGAGATAACACACACTCACTCAGAACACACTGAGAGGAGAAACACTACACACAAACACTACTCACAACCCTGACTGAGATAACACACACCGTCACTCAGAACACACCGAGAGGAAAAACACTACACACAACCCTCACTGAGATAACACACACTCTCACTCAAAACACACCGATAGGAGAAACACACACTACACACAACCCTCGCCAAGATAACACACACCGTCACTCAGAACACACCAAGAGGAGAAACACCACACTCAACCATCGCTGAGATAACACACACCGTCACTCAGAACACACCGAGAGGAGAAACACCACACACAACCCTCGCTGAGATAACACACACCGTCACTCAGAACACACTGAGAGGAGAAACACCACACACAACCCTCACTGAGATAACACACACCGTCACTCGGAACACACCGAGAGGAGAAACACCACACAACCCTCACTGAGATAACACACACCGTCACTCGGAACACACCGAGAGGAGAGACACCACACTCAACCATCGCTGAGATAACACACACCGTCACTCAGAAGACACCGAGAGGAGAAACACCACACACAACCCTCGCTGAGATAACACACACTCTCACTCAAAACACACCGATAGGAGAAACACACACTACACACAACCCTTGCCAAGATAACACACACCGTCACTCAGAACACACCAAGAGGAGAAACACCACACTCAACCATCGCTGAGATAACACACACCGTCACTCAGAAGACACCGAGAGGAGAAACACCACACACAACCCTCGCTGAGATAACACACACCGTCACTCAGAACACACTGAGAGGAGAAACACCACACACAACCCTCACTGAGATAACACACACCGTCACTCGGAACACACAGAGAGGAGAAACACCACACAACCCTCGCTGAGATAACACACACCTTCACTCGGAACACACCGAGAGGAGAAACACCACACACAACCCTCACTGAGATAACACACAACGTCACTTGGAACACACCGAGAGGAGAAACACCACACACACAACCCTCACTGAGATAACACACACCATCACTCGGAACACACCGAGAGGAGAAACACTACAGTCGTGGCCAAAAGTTTTGAGAATTACATAAATATTGGAAATTGGAAAAGTTGCTGCTTAAATTTTTATAATAGCAATTTGCATATAGTCCAGAATGTTATGAAGAGTGATCAGATGAATTGCATAGTGCTTCTTTGCCATGAAAATTAACTTAATTCCAAAGAAACCTTTCCACTGCATTTCATTGCTGTCATTAAAGGACCTGCTGAGATCATTTCAGTAATTCTTGTAAAGAAGGCTTCAGGGCGTCCAAGAAAGTCCAGCAAGCGCCAGGATCGTCTGCTAAAGAGGATTGAGCTGCGGGATCGGAGTGCCACCAGTGCAGAGCTTGCTCAGGAATGGCAGCAGGCAGGTGTGAGCGCATCTGCATGCACAGTGAGGCGGAGACTTCTGGAAGATGGCCTGGTGTCAAGAAGGGCAGCAAAGAAGCCACTTCTCTCCAAAAAAACATCAGGGACAGATTGATCTTCTGCAGAAAGCATAGTGAATGGACTGCTGAGGACTGGGGCAAAGTCATATTCTCCGATGAAGCCCCTTTCCGATTGTTTGGGGCATCTGGAAAAAGGCTTGTCCGGAGAAGAAAAGGTGAGCGCTACCATCAGTCCTGTGTCATGCCAACAGTAAAGCATCCTGACACCATTCATGTGTGGGGTTGCTTCTCATCCAAGGGAGTGGGCTCACTCACAATTCTGCCCAAAAACACAGCCATGAATAAAGAATGGTACCAAAACACCCTCCAACTGCAACTTCTTCCAACAATCCAACAACAGTTTGGTGAAGAACAATGCATTTTCCAGCACGATGGAGCACCGTGCCATAAGGCAAAAGTGATAACTAAGTGGCTCGGGGACCAGAATGTTGATATTTTGGGTCCATGGCCTTGAAACTCCCCAGATCTTAATCCCATTGAGAACTTGTGGTCAATCCTCAAGAGTAGGGTGGACAAACAAAAACCCACTTATTCTGACAAACTCCAAGAAGTGATTATGAAAGAATGGGTTGCTATCAGTCAGGATTTGGCCCAGAAGTTGAATGAGAGCATGCCCAATCGAATTGCAGAGGTCCTGAAAAAGAAGGGCCAACACTGCAAATACTGACTCCTTGCATAAATGTCATGTAATTGTCGATAAAAGCCTTTGAAATGTATGAAGTGCTTGTAATTATATTTCAGTACATCACAGAAACAACTGAAACAAAGATCTAAAAGCAGTTTAGCAGCAAACTTTTTGAAAACTAATATTTATGTAATTCTCAAAACTTTTGGCCACGACTGTACACACAACCCTCACTGAGATAACACACCGTCACTCGGAACACACCAAGAGGAGAAACACCACACACGACCCTCACTGAGATAACACACCGTCACTCGGAACACACCGAGAGGAGAAACACCACACACAACCCTCACTGAGATAACACACACCGTCACTCAGAACACACCGAGAGGAGAAACACCACACACACCCCTCATTGAGATAACACACACCGTCACTCGTAACACACCGAGAGGAGAAACACCACACACAACCCTCGCCGAGATAACACACACCATCACTCGGAAAACACACCAAGAGGAAAAACACCACCCACAACCCTCGCCGAGATAACACACACCGTCACTCGGAACACACCGAGAGGAGAAACACCACACACGACCCTCATTGAGATAACACACACCGTCACTCAGAACACACCGAGAGGAGAAACACCACACACAACCCTCGCTGAGATAACACACGCCGTCACTCGGAACACACCGAGAGGAGAAACACCACACACGACCCTCATTGAGATAACACACACCGTCACTCAGAACACACCGAGAGGAGAAACACCACACACAACCCTCGCTGAGATAACACACGCCGTCACTCGGAACACACCGAGAGGAGAAACACTACACACAACCCTCACTGAGATAACACACACCGTCACTCGGAACACACCGAGAACACTCAGAACACACCCTCACTGAGATAACACACACCGTCACTCAGAACACACCAAGAGGAGAAACACCACACACAACCCTCGCTGAGATAACACACACCGTCACTCAGAACACACCGAGAGGAGAAACACCACACACAACCCTCACTGAGATAACACACACCGTCACTCAGAACACACCGAGAGGAGAAACACCACACACGACCCTCACTGAGATAACACACACCGTCACCCGGAACACACCGAGAGGAGAAACACCACACACAACCCTCACTGAGATAACACACGCCGTCACTCAGAACACACTGAGAGGAGAAACACCACACACAACCCTCGCTGAGATAACACACACCGTCACTCAGAACACACCAAGAGGAGAAACACCACACACAACCCTCGCTGAGATAACACACACCGTCACTCAGAACACACCGAGAGGAGAAACACCACACACAACCCTCACTGAGATAACACACACCGTCACTCAGAACACACCGAGAGGAGAAACACCACACACGACCCTCACTGAGATAACACACACCGTCACTCAGAACACACTGAGAGGAGAAACACCACACACGACCCTCACTGAGATAACACACACCGTCACTCAGAACACACTGAGAGGAGAAACACCACACACAACCCTCACTGAGATAACACACACCGTCACTCAGAACACACTGAGAGGAGAAACACCACACACGACCCTCACTGAGATAACACACACCGTCACTCAGAACACACTGAGAGGAGAAACACCACACACGACCCTCACTGAGATAACACACACCGTCACTCAGAACACACAGAGAGGAGAAACACCACACACGACCCTCACTGAGATAACACACACCGTCACTCAGAACACACAGAGAGGAGAAACACCACACACGACCCTCGCTGAGATAACACACACCGTCACTCAGAACACACAGAGAGGAGAAACACCACACACGACCCTCGCTGAGATAACACACACCGTCACTCAGAACACACCGAGAGGAGAAACACCACACACAACCCTCGCTGAGATAACACACACCGTCACTCAGAACACACCGAGAGGAGAAACACCACACACGACCCTCGCTGAGATAACACACACCGTCACTCAGAACACACCGAGAGGAGAAACACTACACACAACCCTCGCTGAGATAACACACACCGTCACTCAGAACACACCGAGAGGAGAAACACTACACACGACCCTCGCTGAGATAACACACACCGTCACTCAGAACACACCGAGAGGAGAAACACTACACACGACCCTCACTGAGATAACACACGCCGTCACTCGGAACACACCGAGAGGAGAAACACCACACACGACCCTCACTGAGATAACACACGCCGTCACTCAGAACACACAGAGAGGAGAAACACCACACACGACCCTCACTGAGATAACACACACCGTCACTCAGAACACACCGAGAGGAGAAACACCACACACGACCCTCACTGAGATAACACACGCCGTCACTCGGAACACACCGAGAGGAGAAACACCACACACGACCCTCACTGAGATAACACACACCGTCACTCAGAACACACCGATAGGAGAAACACCACACACGACCCTCACTGAGATAACACACACCGTCACTCAGAACACACAGAGAGGAGAAACACCACACACGACCCTCACTGAGATAACACACGCCGTCACTCGGAACACACCGAGAGGAGAAACACCACACACGACCCTCACTGAGATAACACACGCCGTCACTCGGAACACACCGAGAGGAGAAACACCACACACGACCCTCACTGAGATAACACACGCCGTCACTCGGAACACACCGAGAGGAGAAACACCACACACGACCCTCGCTGAGATAACACACACCGTCACTCGGAACACACCGAGAGGAGAAACACCACACACGACCCTCGCTGAGATAACACACGCCGTCACTCGAAACACACCGAGAGGAGAAACACCACACACAACCCTCGCTGAGATAACACACACCGTCACTCAGAACACACCGAGAGGAGAAACACCACACACAACCCTCACTGAGATAACACACACCGTCACTCAGAACACACCGAGAGGAGAAACACCACACACAACCCTCACTGAGATAACACACACCGTCACTCAGAACACACCGAGAGGAGAAACACCACACACACCCCTCACTGAGATAACACACACCGTCACTCAGAACACACCGAGAGGAGAAACACCACACACACCCCTCACTGAGATAACACACACCGTCACTCAGAACACACCGAGAGGAGAAACACTAGCATCAAGCAACAATACAGAAAATAACACTCACTGAGATAACACACACCGTCACTCAGAACACACAGAGAGGAGAAACACCACACACGACCCTCGCTGAGATAACACACACCGTCACTCAGAACACACAGAGAGGAGAAACACCACACACGACCCTCGCTGAGATAACACACACCGTCACTCAGAACACACCGAGAGGAGAAACACCACACACAACCCTCGCTGAGATAACACACACCGTCACTCAGAACACACCGAGAGGAGAAACACCACACACGACCCTCGCTGAGATAACACACACCGTCACTCAGAACACACCGAGAGGAGAAACACTACACACAACCCTCGCTGAGATAACACACACCGTCACTCAGAACACACCGAGAGGAGAAACACTACACACGACCCTCGCTGAGATAACACACACCGTCACTCAGAACACACCGAGAGGAGAAACACTACACACGACCCTCACTGAGATAACACACGCCGTCACTCGGAACACACCGAGAGGAGAAACACCACACACGACCCTCACTGAGATAACACACGCCGTCACTCAGAACACACAGAGAGGAGAAACACCACACACGACCCTCACTGAGATAACACACACCGTCACTCAGAACACACCGAGAGGAGAAACACCACACACGACCCTCACTGAGATAACACACGCCGTCACTCGGAACACACCGAGAGGAGAAACACCACACACGACCCTCACTGAGATAACACACACCGTCACTCAGAACACACCGATAGGAGAAACACCACACACGACCCTCACTGAGATAACACACACCGTCACTCGGAACACACAGAGAGGAGAAACACCACACACGACCCTCACTGAGATAACACACGCCGTCACTCGGAACACACCGAGAGGAGAAACACCACACACGACCCTCACTGAGATAACACACGCCGTCACTCGGAACACACCGAGAGGAGAAACACCACACACGACCCTCACTGAGATAACACACGCCGTCACTCGGAACACACCGAGAGGAGAAACACCACACACGACCCTCACTGAGATAACACACACCGTCACTCGGAACACACCGAGAGGAGAAACACCACACACGACCCTCGCTGAGATAACACACGCCGTCACTCGAAACACACCGAGAGGAGAAACACCACACACAACCCTCGCTGAGATAACACACGCCGTCACTCGAAACACACCGAGAGGAGAAACACCACACACAACCCTCACTGAGATAACACACACCGTCACTCAGAACACACCGAGAGGAGAAACACCACACACAACCCTCACTGAGATAACACACACCGTCACTCAGAACACACCGAGAGGAGAAACACCACACACACCCCTCACTGAGATAACACACACCGTCACTCAGAACACACCGAGAGGAGAAACACCACACACACCCCTCACTGAGATAACACACACCGTCACTCAGAACACACCGAGAGGAGAAACACTAGCATCAAGCAACAATACAGAAAATACTCACTTTTCATCTTTACAGTTTGAACTATTTCAGTGACTTCATACAAAGTCATATTTTCTTCAAAGAAAAGAGGGACATTCTTTCACATGATTTAATTACATTTTTAGAACATAACAATTCTTTAAGGTAAATTAAAATTAGCAGTTTGCTTCAATAGTCTGTAGTAATTTACAGAATTAAAGTAATGAGAAAAAAAAGGTAGAAACTCAAAGTACATAATGTAGTTCGAACAAATATTTGAGGGGCTAATTCTGAAATTGCAATCAGCAGTGTTTGAAAGGCACAAGGCTGAAATCTTCTGTTTTGAATGTGTGCTTCACAGTTTTGACAGCAGTGTGTTAGCATTTGAACAAAGTGCTGTAAATCCACAGTGTTGTGCAGGTTGTGGTTAAAGTCATGGGATAAGTGTGTAGAGTTTTGAAAACTGTGTTCAAGCAATGAAAAACGAACTAGAGTTTGGTCCACATGAACTGCTGCTGTGCAGACTGTAGTTAGAGTTTTGCACATGTGACTCCAGCTGTGCTCACTGTCGTTTAGCAATCGACAAAAACTGTAAATAATAATTAATAATAATTTTTACAAATAAAGAGCAAAAACTAACAAAAATTACAAAAGCACATTAGGGTTATTAAAGTTAACTAAAACAATAAATAAAATAAATGTTAACGTAAATATTATAAGATTAAATACTTATTTTATTTCAGCTAGTTGACAGGGCGACATCTCATTTTCATTAAGTTTAACTTGATGTATTGAAATAACTAAAACTTAAATAAAGAATAATACAAATAAAAATGACAAAAACAAAGAAAATATAAACAAATAAATAAGTATATAATATTGGTGATATTAAATATTTAGTCCCTGGAACACTTCCACATCTGCTGTCTCCAGCGCATCCTGGGAATCACTTGGTGTGACAGAGTGCCTCACACTGAGATCATGTGGAGAACAGGCTGCAAGAGTATTGAGGCCACAATCACCCAGCACCAACTGCGCTGGCTGGGGCATGTCATAAGAATTCCCTACAACCGTCTGCACCGCAGAGTGCTGTATGGCCAGCTACAACTAGGCCAGCGCTCTGCTGGAGGCCAGAAGAAACGCTTTAAAGACCAAATGAAAACAGTGCTTAAGAGGTGCAAAATAAAACCTGGGGACTTGGAGAACATGGGTGCTGACCGTAACACCTGGCGGCAGCAGTGTCTAGATGGGGCCCAAGCACTGGAGGAGGAAAGGACAGTTAGGAGACAACAAAGAAGGCTCAGGAGAAACACACCCATATATACCAGTAACACCAATAGCACGTATATATGCCCCACCTGCAATAGAGCCTGTGGATCCAGGATCGGATTATTCAGCCATCAGAAAACTCTCCGTTAAAAGACAGAAGTGGACATCATCATCGGATTCGATGGACAACCGCAAGTGTGTGTGTGTGTGTGGGTGTGTGAGTGTGTGTGTGTGTGTGTGTGTGTGTGTTTGTGAGTGTGAGTGTGTCTCTGTGTGTGTGTCTCTGTGTGTGTGAGTGTGGAGTGTGTGTGTGTGTGTGTGGAGTGTGTGTGTCTGTGTGTGTGTGAGTGTGTCTGTGTGTGTGTATGTGTGTGTGTGTGTGTGGGGTGTGTGTGTGTATATGTGTGTGTGTAAGTGTGGGGTGTGTGTGCGTTTGTGAGTGTGTGTGTGTGACTACAATGGATGTATTGTTTAAAACTGACTCTTCAGTGTTTTTCGTAGTGTTGATTTTTTTTGTGATTTCTTCAAAATGACCAACAAAACAATAATATATATATATATATATATATATATATATATATATATATTACATAAATTTACTAAAATAGTTGTTCAGAATAAATTTTCTAATGTATATTTTTTAGTCTCTGACAAGCTACAATAGAGGTATCATGTAAAAACTATGATATTTTGTCAACTTCTGTATGGCGACCAATCGGGGTCAAAACAACCGCCAAATTATTTTCAACACTAAAATACTTAATTATTGCTCTAAATATATATATATATCTATATATATATATCTATATATATATATATCTATATATATATATATAGATATATATATATATATATATATATATATATATATAGATATATATATATGTATCCAACAAGCTACAATAGAGGTATAACAAAAAAAATATAAAAAAGTTACTCTTTAGTGTTTTTTGTAGTGTTTCGATTTCTGTATGGAGACCAATAGGGGTCAAATTATATATATATTATATTGTCTCCAACAAGCTACAATAGAGGTAATACGTAAAAAAAGTGACTGTGTTTTCTATAGTGTTGATTTTTTCGGCGATTTCTGTATGGAGACCAATTGGGGTCAAAAAGGACTGCAAACACAAAAGACATACCATTATCTTCAACTCAAAAAGAGTTCGTAATTCCTCATGTTTTATGTTTTTCGATCTCTGACAAGCTACAATTGAGGTTTTATATAAAAATGTGACCTTACAGTGTTCATTTTGGCAAATTTCACGGAAACCAATGCGGGTCACGCCCCACACGAATGGATGAACATATCCATATTTTAGGCTTATGAGCTCATCGGATTCAGGGGTCAGACAGTATCCCAAAATGCTCTCTGCCATCTCGTTTCCTCTCACAGGCTTCGGTCTGGCCTTCAACCTCCAGCCGGCGCTAACGATGATCGGGAAGTACTTCTACAAGAAGCGTCCAATCGCTAACGGCTTCGCCATGGCTGGCAGTCCCGTGTTCCTCAGCACGCTAGCGCCGCTCAACCAGTATCTGATCAATGAGTACGGATGGAGGGGAAGCTTCCTGATCCTCGGCGGGCTCCTGCTGAACTGCTGTGTGGCCGGATTGCTCATGAGGCCCCTGATGGCCCCGGCAAACCCAGCCAGAGCGCTGGAGGGGAAACCGCCGGTGGTCAAGACAGAGAAGGCCACTGCCTGGCAGACGGTCAATAAGTACCTGGATCTGTCGCTCTTCAAGCACCGCGGCTTCCTCATCTACCTGTCAGGAAACGTCATCATGTTTCTGGGCTTCTTCGCTCCCATCGTCTTCCTGTCGCCGTATGCCAAAGACAACGGAGTGGACGAGTATCGAGCGGCCTTCCTGCTGTCCATCCTGGCTTTTGTGGACATGTTCGCTCGGCCGACAATGGGCCTGCTGGCGAACTCACGCTGGGTCCGTCCGCGGATCCAGTACTTCTTTAGCTTGGCCGTGCTGTATAATGGCGTGTGTCACCTGCTGTGTCCGCTGGTGGAGAGCTACACCGGGATGGTGGTGTACTCCGTCTTCTTTGGCTTCGCCTTCGGGATGGTGAGCGCCGTCCTGTTCGAGACGCTGATGGACCTGGTGGGAGCGCAGCGGTTCTCCAGCGCCGTGGGGCTCACCACCATCGTGGAGTGCTGTCCGGTGCTCATCGGCCCGCCGCTGGCAGGTGATAACACTGATAAAATATCAATATAAATATAAATATTACAGTTTTTTTCAATTGCTAAACGACAGTGAGCACAACTGCAGCTAAATGTTCAAAACTCTAACTACAGTCTGCACTACCAACAGTCACCTGAGCTAAACAGTTCACATCACCTGCAAAACTCATTCCAAGCAACACAACTCTTCACACATGGCTCAAAACAGGCTCAGTGCAGCCAAACACTACACACAACCCTCACTGAGATAACACACACTCACTCAGAACACACTGAGAGGAGAAACACTACACACAAACACTACTCACAACCCTGACTGAGATAACACACACCGTCACTCAGAACACACCGAGAGGAAAAACACTACACACAACCCTCACTGAGATAACACACACTCTCACTCAAAACACACCGATAGGAGAAACACACACTACACACAACCCTCGCCAAGATAACACACACCGTCACTCAGAACACACCAAGAGGAGAAACACCACACTCAACCATCGCTGAGATAACACACACCGTCACTCAGAACACACCGAGAGGAGAAACACCACACACAACCCTCGCTGAGATAACACACACCGTCACTCAGAACACACTGAGAGGAGAAACACCACACACAACCCTCACTGAGATAACACACACCGTCACTCGGAACACACCGAGAGGAGAAACACCACACAACCCTCACTGAGATAACACACACCGTCACTCGGAACACACCGAGAGGAGAGACACCACACTCAACCATCGCTGAGATAACACACACCGTCACTCAGAAGACACAGAGAGGAGAAACACCACACACAACCCTCGCTGAGATAACACACACTCTCACTCAAAACACACCGATAGGAGAAACACACACTACACACAACCCTTGCCAAGATAACACACACCGTCACTCAGAACACACCAAGAGGAGAAACACCACACTCAACCATCGCTGAGATAACACACACCGTCACTCAGAAGACACCGAGAGGAGAAACACCACACACAACCCTCGCTGAGATAACACACACCGTCACTCAGAACACACTGAGAGGAGAAACACCACACACAACCCTCACTGAGATAACACACACCGTCACTCGGAACACACAGAGAGGAGAAACACCACACAACCCTCGCTGAGATAACACACACCTTCACTCGGAACACACCGAGAGGAGAAACACCACACACAACCCTCACTGAGATAACACACAACGTCACTTGGAACACACCGAGAGGAGAAACACCACACACACAACCCTCACTGAGATAACACACACCATCACTCGGAACACACCGAGAGGAGAAACACTACAGTCGTGGCCAAAAGTTTTGAGAATTACATAAATATTGGAAATTGGAAAAGTTGCTGCTTAAATTTTTATAATAGCAATTTGCATATAGTCCAGAATGTTATGAAGAGTGATCAGATGAATTGCATAGTGCTTCTTTGCCATGAAAATTAACTTAATTCCAAAGAAACCTTTCCACTGCATTTCATTGCTGTCATTAAAGGACCTGCTGAGATCATTTCAGTAATTCTTGTAAAGAAGGCTTCAGGGCGTCCAAGAAAGTCCAGCAAGCGCCAGGATCGTCTGCTAAAGAGGATTGAGCTGCGGGATCGGAGTGCCACCAGTGCAGAGCTTGCTCAGGAATGGCAGCAGGCAGGTGTGAGCGCATCTGCATGCACAGTGAGGCGGAGACTTCTGGAAGATGGCCTGGTGTCAAGAAGGGCAGCAAAGAAGCCACTTCTCTCCAAAAAAACATCAGGGACAGATTGATCTTCTGCACACTTATTCTGACAAACTCCAAGAAGTGATTATGAAAGAATGGGTTGCTATCAGTCAGGATTTGGCCCAGAAGTTGAATGAGAGCATGCCCAATCGAATTGCAGAGGTCCTGAAAAAGAAGGGCCAACACTGCAAATACTGACTCCTTGCATAAATGTCATGTAATTGTCGATAAAAGCCTTTGAAATGTATGAAGTGCTTGTAATTATATTTCAGTACATCACAGAAACAACTGAAACAAAGATCTAAAAGCAGTTTAGCAGCAAACTTTTTGAAAACTAATATTTATGTAATTCTCAAAACTTTTGGCCACGACTGTACACACAACCCTCACTGAGATAACACACCGTCACTCGGAACACACCAAGAGGAGAAACACCACACACGACCCTCACTGAGATAACACACCGTCACTCGGAACACACCGAGAGGAGAAACACCACACACAACCCTCACTGAGATAACACACACCGTCACTCAGAACACACCGAGAGGAGAAACACCACACACACCCCTCATTGAGATAACACACACCGTCACTCGTAACACACCGAGAGGAGAAACACCACACACAACCCTCGCCGAGATAACACACACCATCACTCGGAAAACACACCAAGAGGAAAAACACCACCCACAACCCTCGCCGAGATAACACACACCGTCACTCGGAACACACCGAGAGGAGAAACACCACACACGACCCTCATTGAGATAACACACACCGTCACTCAGAACACACCGAGAGGAGAAACACCACACACAACCCTCGCTGAGATAACACACGCCGTCACTCGGAACACACCGAGAGGAGAAACACTACACACAACCCTCACTGAGATAACACACACCGTCACTCGGAACACACCGAGAACACTCAGAACACACCCTCACTGAGATAACACACACCGTCACTCAGAACACACCAAGAGGAGAAACACCACACACAACCCTCGCTGAGATAACACACACCGTCACTCAGAACACACCGAGAGGAGAAACACCACACACAACCCTCACTGAGATAACACACACCGTCACTCAGAACACACCGAGAGGAGAAACACCACACACGACCCTCACTGAGATAACACACACCGTCACCCGGAACACACCGAGAGGAGAAACACCACACACAACCCTCACTGAGATAACACACGCCGTCACTCAGAACACACTGAGAGGAGAAACACCACACACAACCCTCGCTGAGATAACACACACCGTCACTCAGAACACACCAAGAGGAGAAACACCACACACAACCCTCGCTGAGATAACACACACCGTCACTCAGAACACACCGAGAGGAGAAACACCACACACAACCCTCACTGAGATAACACACACCGTCACTCAGAACACACTGAGAGGAGAAACACCACACACGACCCTCACTGAGATAACACACACCGTCACTCAGAACACACAGAGAGGAGAAACACCACACACGACCCTCACTGAGATAACACACACCGTCACTCAGAACACACTGAGAGGAGAAACACCACACACGACCCTCACTGAGATAACACACACCGTCACTCAGAACACACTGAGAGGAGAAACACCACACACAACCCTCACTGAGATAACACACACCGTCACTCAGAACACACTGAGAGGAGAAACACCACACACGACCCTCACTGAGATAACACACACCGTCACTCAGAACACACAGAGAGGAGAAACACCACACACGACCCTCACTGAGATAACACACACCGTCACTCAGAACACACAGAGAGGAGAAACACCACACACGACCCTCACTGAGATAACACACACCGTCACTCAGAACACACAGAGAGGAGAAACACCACACACGACCCTCGCTGAGATAACACACACCGTCACTCAGAACACACCGAGAGGAGAAACACCACACACAACCCTCGCTGAGATAACACACACCGTCACTCAGAACACACCGAGAGGAGAAACACTACACACGACCCTCGCTGAGATAACACACACCGTCACTCAGAACACACCGAGAGGAGAAACACTACACACGACCCTCACTGAGATAACACACACCGTCACTCAGAACACACCGAGAGGAGAAACACCACACACGACCCTCACTGAGATAACACACGCCGTCACTCGGAACACACCGAGAGGAGAAACACCACACACGACCCTCACTGAGATAACACACACCGTCACTCAGAACACACCGATAGGAGAAACACCACACACGACCCTCACTGAGATAACACACACCGTCACTCAGAACACACAGAGAGGAGAAACACCACACACGACCCTCACTGAGATAACACACACCGTCACTCAGAACACACCGAGAGGAGAAACACCACACACGACCCTCACTGAGATAACACACGCCGTCACTCGGAACACACCGAGAGGAGAAACACCACACACGACCCTCACTGAGATAACACACACCGTCACTCAGAACACACCGATAGGAGAAACACCACACACGACCCTCACTGAGATAACACACACCGTCACTCAGAACACACAGAGAGGAGAAACACCACACACGACCCTCACTGAGATAACACACGCCGTCACTCGGAACACACCGAGAGGAGAAACACCACACACGACCCTCACTGAGATAACACACGCCGTCACTCGGAACACACCGAGAGGAGAAACACCACACACGACCCTCACTGAGATAACACACGCCGTCACTCGGAACACACCGAGAGGAGAAACACCACACACGACCCTCACTGAGATAACACACACCGTCACTCGGAACACACCGAGAGGAGAAACACCACACACGACCCTCGCTGAGATAACACACGCCGTCACTCGAAACACACCGAGAGGAGAAACACCACACACAACCCTCGCTGAGATAACACACACCGTCACTCAGAACACACCGAGAGGAGAAACACCACACACAACCCTCACTGAGATAACACACACCGTCACTCAGAACACACCGAGAGGAGAAACACCACACACAACCCTCACTGAGATAACACACACCGTCACTCAGAACACACCGAGAGGAGAAACACCACACACACCCCTCACTGAGATAACACACACCGTCACTCAGAACACACCGAGAGGAGAAACACCACACACACCCCTCACTGAGATAACACACACCGTCACTCAGAACACACCGAGAGGAGAAACACTAGCATCAAGCAACAATACAGAAAATACTCACTTTTCATCTTTACAGTTTGAACTATTTCAGTGACTTCATACAAAGTCATATTTTCTTCAAAGAAAAGAGGGACATTCTTTCACATGATTTAATTACATTTTTAGAACATAACAATTCTTTAAGGTAAATTAAAATTAGCAGTTTGCTTCAATAGTCTGTAGTAATTTACAGAATTAAAGTAATGAGAAAAAAAAGGTAGAAACTCAAAGTACATAATGTAGTTCGAACAAATATTTGAGGGGCTAATTCTGAAATTGCAATCAGCAGTGTTTGAAAGGCACAAGGCTGAAATCTTCTGTTTTGAATGTGTGCTTCACAGTTTTGACAGCAGTGTGTTAGCATTTGAACAAAGTGCTGTAAATCCACAGTGTTGTGCAGGTTGTGGTTAAAGTCATGGGATAAGTGTGTAGAGTTTTGAAAACTGTGTTCAAGCAATGAAAAACGAACTAGAGTTTGGTCCACATGAACTGCTGCTGTGCAGACTGTAGTTAGAGTTTTGCACATGTGACTCCAGCTGTGCTCACTGTCGTTTAGCAATCGACAAAAACTGTAAATAATAATTAATAATAATTTTTACAAATAAAGAGCAAAAACTAACAAAAATTACAAAAGCACATTAGGGTTATTAAAGTTAACTAAAACAATAAATAAAATAAATGTTAACGTAAATATTATAAGATTAAATACTTATTTTATTTCAGCTAGTTGACAGGGCGACATCTCATTTTCATTAAGTTTAACTTGATGTATTGAAATAACTAAAACTTAAATAAAGAATAATACAAATAAAAATGACAAAAACAAAGAAAATATAAACAAATAAATAAGTATATAATATTGGTGATATTAAATATTTGTATCTAACCCTAATATAAAAATAAATGTATAATATTAAAGACAACTATAATAGTATTTCAGTGATTTTTAAATAACACTGCAACACATAACAAAAATTACAATGATATTGCAAAAATAAATAAAAAATATATAATTATATATAAAAATAAAAACTTAAAAATATTATGTTAATGATACTAGAATAACACTAGGGCAAATGACTAAAATGTGAATTTAAAATGAAAACCGGAAATATAAAAATAAAAGCAAATTAAAAAATTTGTAAAATAAATCATACTGAACTAAAATAAATCAGTTTCTCAAATCTTCCAAAACTTAACTACGCTTACCAACACTTAAAAAACACTAAATGTCAGTGCTTCACATTTCTTGTCTTTGTTTTAATTTCTAAACTGACCTTTCGAACAGAATATTATTTTCGTTCGTCCACATATATCTGTAATTGTGTCCTGGCAGATGCTGATCTGAACTCATGAACGCATTGATTTGCAGGGAAGCTAGTGGACATCACAAAGAACTATAAGTACATGTACCTGTGCTGCGGGTCAGTGGTTGTCCTGTCCAGCATCTGGCTCTTCATCGGCAACTTCATCAACTATCGGCTGCTGGAGCGCGAGCGCAAACACATGCAAGATGAGATGTACAAACGCGCCGACCGCGAGGAGCAGGAGCGGGAACAGACGGAGACTGACACAGACGTGACACAGGAGCTCTGCGAGAACAAAGACGGCATCATGCAACACGAAACCAACATCTGAACACCTATGCAAACAGTGCACTCTGAAGAAACTGCCAAAGAGATCCAGTCAAGTCGACGAGCTTCATTAGGCTAAGTTCACATGCGAGCCTTAGAGCTTTTTCTCAGACCTCAATTTTTGTTGTGTAGCTATACACATTGTTGTTTTAAATGCGGCCAATATCAGATTTTCAGTGTGAACACATTATGGTTCTGAACTGACCTGTTCTGCATGTGCAAAAGAACGATACGAACAGGGTTGCCAGGTTTACACAACAAATTGCTTCTCAAAACTATTCCAAAACTAGCCCAACCATGTTCAGGTGATAAATAATGCGGAAGTGGCATCCCGTCGATCCACAAAGTTGAAAAACATCCAGCGGAAACTGTGGATTTGGCAACATTTGCGCAGCATGCCGTAATATGAAAGTAAACACGAAGGATATAAAGTAACCGATTATGCATTTATTTATAGTGTGATCTCCTACTGAATCTGGTGAAATTATGTGCAGGCAATATGAAAACAAAAGACAAGGATGTGACAAAAAACAGCAGAGTTTTGAAGCTGTTATGATTAGTGGTCGACTGATATATCGGCCGATATTTGGTGTTTTTCAAATATCGGCATCGGACGATAAGTTTTTCTGCTTGGCTGGTGTGTTCGAGGAGGGACTTTTATTTTGACAGCGTGTTCTCTGCATGCCGGTCGGTCCGTGTGAATTAAATGCTTTAAACTTTAAATCCGTTATTTAAAACTATGCTGCGCTATTTGCCCACTTTCATATTCATGTGTCATTTCATGCCTCATGTTTTGCTTGTGTATAGAGTTGTCACTGTAATACTTATGAGTTCTAACTAGTGCTTTCAAACGATTAATCGTGATTAATTGCATTCAAAATAAAAGTTTTTATTTTCATAATAGATCTGTGTGTACTGTGTGTATTTATTATGTATATGTAAACACACACACACACATACAGTATATATTTAGAAAATATTTATATGTATTTACAAGTATATTTATATTCATATAATTTATATAATATATAAATATATACATGTATGGGTGTGTATTTATATATACATAATAAATATACACAGTACACACACATATACTGTGCAAATAAAAACTTTTATTTTTAATGCGATTAATTGTTTGACAGCACTAGTTTTTACAACACATTACACTTCCACTTTCACAACTGTCTTGATATCTTGGAGTTTGTAAAATCTTTGAAGTGTCTCATAGCATAGCTGACACACACACTTTGATATAAACTGCCTTTATAGCTCGATATCAGTCATTTCTGGTGGCTGATGTTCAGCAAACGTCTGTATTTGACAGCCAAACAGCACTCTGTTTTACACGCATTACTGACAGATCTGAATGTAAATCTGAGTGTTTCTGATGTTATAGGGCCTTACCAATCACTTCTGAGGATCATTACCCAATCTAGAGCTTTAAGCAATATGATTTACACCAGACGTCCTCAGGGCAAAAACTTGTTTCGTTCAGTTTTCAGGGTTATTTTTTCACAGCGTATTCGAGTTTCACATGATTCCTGTGCTTGGTTTGAAAGTGCCACCATCTAACACTCCCAACTCATGCTGTATTGCCTTAAATATAATGTAAGCATCTATTATTCTAACAAGAACTGTATGTATAGAAATATATAATCTTTTATTTCATGTAACTGTTGATGTACATTTACTAATCATTTGGATAGGTGCTAAATAATTTAACAAATATACTGCATTAAATGTATGGAAGCCTGTTTCCGCCACAAAATAATAAAAGTAATTATGACTTTTTATCTCTCAATTCTGCATTTTTTTAGGGGGTGAGATGTAAACTTGTAATTCAGATGAAAAAAGGGTCAAAATTGCAGTCAAAGCTCAAAATTACGATAAAGTCAGAATTCTAAGTTTATATTAGAGTTAGCAATTTGAGTTTATATTTTATAATTTGAGTTTATATCTCGGGGTTTGTGTTTATATCTTATAATTCTGAGTTTATATCTCATAATTCTGAGTTTATATCTCGGGGTTTGTGTTTATATCTTATAATTCTGAGTTTATATCTCGGGGTTTGTGTTTATATCTTATAATTCTGAGTTTATATCTCATAATTCTGAGTTTGAATCTTGGGGTTTGTGTTTATATCTTATAATTCTGAGTTTATATCTCATAATTCTGAGTTTGAATCTCGGGGTTTGTGTTTATATCTTATAATTCTGAGTTTATATCTCATAATTCTGAGTTTATATCTCATAATTCTGAGTTTATATCTCGGGGTTTGTGTTTATATCTTATAATTCTGAGTTTATATCTCGGGGTTTGTGTTTATATCTTATAATTCTGAGTTTATATCTTATAATTCTGAGTTTATATCTCGGGGTTTGTGTTTATATCTTATAATTCTGAGTTTATATCTCATAAATCTGAGTTTATATCTCGGGGTTTGTGTTTATATCTTATAATTCTGAGTTTATATCTCATAATTCTGAGTTTATATCTCATAATTCTGAGTTTATATCTCGGGGTTTGTGTTTATATCTTATAATTCTGAGTTTATATCTCATAATTCTGAGTTTGAATCTCGGGGTTTGTGTTTATATCTTATAATTCTGAGTTTATATCTCATAATTCTGAGTTTATATCTCGGGGTTTGTGTTTATATCTTATAATTCTGAGTTTATATCTCATAATTCTGAGTTTATATCTCAGGGTTTGTGTTTATATCTTATAATTCTGAGTTTATATCTCATAAATCTGAGTTTGAATCTCGGGGTTTGTGTTTATATCTTATAATTCTGAGTATATCTCATAATTCTGAGTTTATATCTCGGGGTTTGTGTTTATATCTTATAATTCTGAGTTTATATCTCATAATTCTGAGTTTATATCTCGGGGTGTGTGTTTATGTCATAATTCTGTGTTTAAATTTCATGATTTGAGTTTATATATAATTCTAGATTTAAATTTCACAAATTGAGTTTTTATCTCATAATTTTACATTTAAAACAGAATTTTAGTTTATATCTCATAATTCTAATAAGCCTGTTTCCGCCACAAAATAACGTGATAAAAAGTTACTTTTTAAAACTTTTTTCTCACAATTCTGACTTTTTGGGGGCGAGATATAATATCTGCTACAATATCTACATAATTCTTAATTTAAATCGCAATTTTAGTTTTTATCTCATAATTAGAGTTTTTTTTTTCTCGGAATTGCAAGGAAAGTTTAAATTACTTAATTTTTTTTATAAATAAATAAATCTTAATTCAGTATCACTCTCTTAGATTGGTAAATATTCCAGCACAGAAGTCACTTCATCAAAATCACCTGAGCAGCAGTGCTGACTCAGACTTAAACACGAATCCCTTCAACGTATACGCGATTGCGTGTGATAGTGCTGTTACACAACTCTTCAGTAAACAAGAAGTTTATATTGTGTTAACACAACTTACAGTTTGTCTGTTTTTGCTCCTGCGAAAATCGTTCTAAAGCAGAACACACAGATAACTTTGTTCCAGTTAAACGAATCAGAGTTTATATCTCATAATTCTGAGTTTATATCTCGGGGTTTGTGTTTATATCTTATAATTCTGAGTTTATATCTCGGGGTTTGTGTTTATATCTTATAATTCTGAGTTTATATCTTATAATTTTGAGTTTATATCTCGGGGTTTGTGTTTATATCTTATAATTCTGAGTTTATATCTCATAAATCTGAGTTTATATCTCGGGGTTTGTGTTTATATCTTATAATTCTGAGTTTATATCTCATAATTCTGAGTTTATATCTCGGGGTTTGTGTTTATATCTTATAATTCTGAGTTTATATCTCATAATTCTGAATTTGAATCTCGGGGTTTGTGTTTATATCTTATAATTCTGAGTTTATATCTCATAATTCTGAGTTTGAATCTCGGGGTTTGTGTTTATATCTTATAATTCTGAGTTTATATCTCATAATTCTGAGTTTATATCTCGGGGTTTGTGTTTATATCTTATAATTCTGAGTTTATATCTCATAAATCTGAGTTTATATCTCGGGGTTTGTGTTTATATCTTATAATTCTGAGTTTATATCTCATAATTCAGAGTTTATATCTCATAATTCTGAGTTTATTTCTCAGGGTTTGTGTTTATATCTTATAATTCTGAGTTTATATCTCATAATTCGGAGTTTATATCTCATAATTCTGAGTTTATATCTCAGGGTTTGTGTTTATATCTTATAATTCTGAGTTTATATCTTGGGGTTTGTGTTTATATCTTATAATTCTGAGTTTATATCTTATAATTCTGAGTTTATATCTCGGGGTTTGTGTTTATATCTTATAATTCTGAGTTTATATCTCATAATTTTGAGTTTATATCTCGGGGTGTGTGTTTATGTCATAATTCTGTGTTTAAATTTCATGATTTGAGTTTATATATAATTCTAGATTTAAATTTCACAAATTGGGTTTTTTATCTCATAATTTTACATTTAAAACAGAATTTTAGTTTATATCTCATAATTCTAATAAGCCTGTTTCCGCCACAAAATAACGTGATAAAAAGTTACTTTTTAAAACTTTTTTCTCACAATTCTGACTTTTTGGGGGCGAGATATAATATCTGCTACAATATCTACATAATTCTTAATTTAAATCGCAATTTTAGTTTTTATCTCATAATTAGAGTTTTTTTTTTCTCGGAATTGCAAGGAAAGTTTAAATTACTTAATTTTTTTTATAAATAAATAAATCTTAATTCAGTATCACTCTCTTAGATTGGTAAATATTCCAGCACAGAAGTCACTTCATCAAAATCACCTGAGCAGCAGTGCTGACTCAGACTTAAACACGAATCCCTTCAACGTATACGCGATTGCGTGTGATAGTGCTGTTACACAACTCTTCAGTAAACATGAAGTTTATATTGTGTTAACACAACTTACAGTTTGTCTGTTTTTGCTCCTGCGAAAATCGTTCTAAAGCAGAACACACAGATAACTTTGTTCCAGTTAAACGAATCAGTTGAGTCAATGATTCAAACGACTCGCTCGTAGATGGGGATTTGTCGCCACCTGCTTGCAGAATGCTGTAAGCTGCAGAAAGCAGTTAAATATTGTTTCATTAGGAATGCATAGTTTATTATTATAGTGAATTGTTCCCGATACCAGCAGAAATGATTAATCAACTACTGTAAAATCTGATTTTAGAAAACAGCCTACAATCTCAATACACGGTCACTTTACCTGAAAGCAGCTTTTTTTGTTCTTGTCATTTTCCTCATAGTTTGGGGATAAAATGTGACATGTTTTGGCGGATTCACAAACAGCAGATTTGATTCTTAAATACAAGTTAATTCAAAAGAAAATCTTCAGTTTTCAGCGGAAGTGTGCCTTTCATCAGTGAACAGCAGGAGTCGCTCTTCTGCTTCAAAATAAAAGCGCTTAGTGAAGCAGTTTTTCTTCTCTCTCTCTCTCTCTCACTCTCTCTCTCACTCACTCTCTCTCTCTCACTCTCTTTCTCTCTCTCTCTCTCTCTCTCTTTCTCTCACTCTCTCTCACTCTCTCTCTCTCTCTCAGAGCATTAATAATTTCATCCCTTATACAATGTTTGTTCTTTCCAGTGAGAGAGCGAAACCTCTTTCTGAGATGTTTAAGTGGTTTTAAAAGACTTTAATTGGTCTGTTTAACTGCCATTGGTTCTATTTAACACCTTAAAGGAGCAGGTGAATTAAATAATGTTAGTTCTAAAGAGTTTAATTAATAGAAATCCACGTTTTAAGTTTGTCTGGAAACTAGTTAGGCTTTCTTCAGACTGTCTCTTGTATTTATGCTTGTCTGTGCATGTTCAGCCCATATGTTTTTTTTTATAAATATAAAATATACAAAATAATTACTAAAATATTTTTTTAAAATTTATGTAAATATATTTTCTAACAATAAAAAACAATATATATATTAAATTTAAATCTACATTTAAAAAAAAATCCCCTTCGTATATTTTAATCATAATAAAAAATGTAAAACAAACATCTGTGTGTATGTGTGTATATATATATATATATATATATATATATATATATACACACACAGTATATATGATGTACCTTCTGGCTGTATCTGTAATTCTTTAAATCCAGTAAAAATGTAGAGTTGAAGACAAACAGAAGTGTTGAAGGTTGTGTTTGTCATTCTCTGAACATCAGGATTCCTCATTCAGTTTCATTCAGATGTTCGTTCTCACCGTGGTTTATTTCACTTTCATGTTGTGACCTGAAGGAACCTGCGGGACGTGAATCTCAACCTTCATTTCTGTGCTCGGCGTCTCTACACCCTCATTTCATTCAGGAATAAACTATTCAGAGAGTAAAACATGCTTCCAAAGCTCTCAGTGAAAGTGAGAGAAACACAAACCAGACACGAGCTGCTGGTCAGTGAATCAGAAGCTGATCTCCAGCTGAATCTCCTCCACACACTCAACATGTTGGGATTCATCCATTAACATGATGATGTTGCGCTGAGAGACCTGCTGTGATGTGACCTCAGACTGACCCCACACTGACCTCAATCTGACCTCAGACTGACCCCACACTGACCTCAATCTGACCTCAGACTGACCCCGCACTGACCCAGCACTGACCTCAATCTGACCTCAGACTGACCCCACACTGACCTCAATCTGACCTCAGACTGACCCCGCACTGACCTCAATCTGACCTCAGACTGACCTCAATCTGACCTCAGACTGACCCCACACTGACCTCAATCTGACCTCAGACTGACCCAGCACTGACCTCAATCTGACCTCAGACTGACCCCACACTGACCTCGATCTGACCTCAGACTGACCCCGCACTGACCCAGCACTGACCTCAATCTGACCTCAGACTGACCCCACACTGACCTCAATCTGACCTCAGACTGACCCCACACTGACCTCAATCTGACCTCAGACTGACCCCACAGTGACCCAGCACTGACCTCAATCTGACCTCAGACTGACCCCACACTGACCTCAATCTGACCTCAGACTGACCCCGCACTGACCTCAATCTGACCTCAGACTGACCCTGCACTGATCTTAGGCTGACCCCACACGGACCTCAATCTGACCCCACACTGACCCCGCACTGACCCAGCACTGACCTCAATCTGACCTCAGACTGACCCCACACTGACCTCAGGCTGACCCCACACTGACCTCAATCTGACCCCACACTGACCCCGCACTGACCCAGCACTGAACTCAATCTGACCTCAGACTGACCCCACACTGACCTCAGGCTGACCCCACACTGACCTCAATCTGACCTCAGGCTGACCCCACACTGACCTCAGGCTGACCCCACACTGACCTCAGGCTGACCCCACACTGACCTCAATCTGACCTCAGGCTGACCCCACACTGACCTCAATCTGACCTCAGGCTGACCCCACACTGACCTCAGACTGACCCCACACTGACCTCAGGCTGACCCCACACTGACCTCAGACTGACCTCAATCTGACCTCAGGCTGACCCCACACTGACCTCAATCTGACCCCTGACAAAACAAGACAAGACA
>NC_081776.1:307500-315000 GCF_963082965.1 Carassius carassius | reverse complement strand
TTTTTGTGCCCATATTATCTGGATAAGTTGGTGGAGATTTTTGGTGAGCAGATACCCGCCTTTCTTTAGAGCCTCTGCAGGGATTCCATCAGGACCAGCAGACTTATTGTCCTTGAGATTTCGTACTGCTGCCAGGACTTCTGAGAATCTGGGAGGGTCATCTAGCTCATGCACAGGTGGGAGCTGTGGAAGGTGCTGCAGGACAGTGGGTTCAGTCGGATTGTATTGGTTAAGGAGGGTGTTAAAATGTTCAGCCCAACGCTCAAGAATTTCTTGTTTGTCCTTGTACAGAATTGTGCCGTCTGCAGATCTGATAGGGGTGATTCTGCGTTTTTGGGGTCCATATAGTGATTTTATTGCATCGTAAAAAGCTTGAGAGTTGTTGGTGTCCGCATAAACTTGAATTTCATGGGCTTTCCTGAGCCACCAGTCATTCTCCATTATGCGAAGCCGTCGTTGCACCTCAGCACGGATCTTATTCCAGTGTGAGCGTAGAGAGGGAGATTGTGGATTGGAGAGGTGGGCAGATAGGGCTTTACGCTTCTCCTCCAGGAGGTTGAGTATTTCAAGGGAGCTGTCGTCAAACCAGTCCTGGTGACGTTTAGAGGTGAAACCAATTGTATCGGAAGCGGCTTGTTGTATAACTGAGCTAAGGTTAGCCCATACACTTTCAGCTGTATTGCGTAGGGGATGAGTAATAGTGGAGGAAAGGTTACTAGCCAAGCAGCGACGGTACGATGCAGTGATGTCAGGATATTTTAAAGCTCGACTGTTGGGCCGTCTTGAGGGTTGTTGCCTGGCGTGTTGAGGTCGGACCTTTAGGTGTATCTTGGATCTGATCAGCCGATGGTCTGTCCAGCACTCCGCCGCACGCATTGCTCGGGTGATGGAGATTTCATGTAGATCTTGTTGCCGGGTTATAATGTAGTCCAGTAGGTGCCAGTGTTTTGATCTGGGGTGCATCCATGATGCTTTGTATTTATTTTTCATTTGGAAAGTTGTGTTGGTTATGACCAGTTTATGCTCAGAGCAGAGGGAGAGGAGTCGCAGGCCATTCCTGTTCATGTTACCTAAACCATGTTTCCCGATTACCCCAGGCCAGAGCATGTTGCTGGTGCCTACTCTGGCATTGAAGTCTCCCAAAAGCATAAGTTTATCAGTGTGAGGAACTTTGTGAAGAGCTCTGTCAAGAGACTCGTAAAAGCCATCTTTGATGCTTTCTTCAGCATCCAGAGTTGGTGCATAAGTGCTTATCAAGGTTGCATAGCGACCCTTCGCAAGGGGAATGCGCCAAGTCATCAGCCGCTCACTGATTCCCACAGGAGACTCTGGGATGTTCTGTAGCAGTCTGCTTTTAATGGCAAAACCACACACACACACACACACACACAAACAAACTCACTCACACACACACACACACACACACACACACACACACACACACACACTGAAATTGTGACAGAAAGTCAAAATTATGACTGTTGAAATTACGAAATAAATCATAATGAGATATAAAGTCAAAATTATGGCATAGTGAAAATTATTATAGAAAAAGAATTAAATCATGAGATCAAAGTCAAAGAGACACAATTATAATTTACTTAATTACAATTATGAGATAGAAAGAAAAAATATGGTTTACTCATTCATAATTATGAGATAAATAATAACATTTATGACAGGAAGTCATTAAAATGAAAAAGTTAAAATTATGAGACGTCATAATTATGAGATAAAAAATGTAAATTATGAGACGTTATAATTATGAGATAAAACGTCCAAATTATGAGATACACAGTGATAATTATGATATAAAAAGTTAAATTGTGAAATAGAATGCCAAAATTAGTGTAAAAGTAATATTTATATGAAAACTCAAAATTATGACACAATAAGTCATAATTATTGTACAAAAATCTGAAATTGTCAGAAAGTCATAATAATGGGAATTATGAGATAAGTCATAAAAACAAGACCAAATATCTGCCAATGGGGTCAGAAAAATAAAAAATAAAAATAAAAAGTTACAGAAGAGATGTGAGATGTTTCGTCTTCTTTGACTGAAATAAGCGTAATATTCAGTGGAATAAGTGCCGTGATTCCCGTCATTACTCTAGTGGAGGCTGATCTCCAGTCTAAGTCGTTTAACCCGAGACATTTCTCATATGTGCATTAGAATCCTTGAATCAGAGACTTTGTTCAGTTTGATTGATTCTGGGTTTAGTTTGACCTGAAGCAGACTGAAGTCAAGCATTTATCTGCGTTTCCCTCACGTCTCTCCTTTACACTGATTCCATCTCGGAGGCTAATGAAAGCAGACAATCCCACTGAGACGCAGATCTACACACAGACAAAAGTCCAACAATATTTATGTTTTAAATATCAGAATCAGTTTACTCTCTTAGTATTTCTGTGTCATTTACATGGGAAGCAAAATAATTTCACTTTGCTTCTCCAGTATTCTCCGTCTTGATTTAAAAGTGTTTAGATGATTGTGGAAAAACACGGAAACTGGAAAACAAGACAAAAATACTAAACCAGAACCATATTTTTTTTGCAGTGTGGTAGATGTCTAGATGTTTTACTGCAGTGTCATCAAATCAATGGGGATTTTATATCAGCTAACAGGAAAGGTTCTGGCAAGTTACGAGCAAACGTTCGTCCAGTAACGTTCTCTGGGAATCATTTGATTTGGAAAAAATGTTTTCATAGAACATTCCAAAGTAACATTCCCAAAATGTTTGCGAAACATGGGAACATTAACATTAACATAAACAATAATTTTTTAATCTAAAACATTTAAAAATCGGGATGTTTTGAACATTTAAAAATAATGTTTTAACGGGAACATTCTTAAAACGTTTTAATTCCTATTCAAGAGTAACATTCACATAAAAAACCTGCACGTTCAGAAAACATTTAGAAGTAATGTTATTTTAATTTCATTCCAAGACTACTGTTATATTTATTTATTTGTGTAATTATTTATTCAATAAAGTGGAAAGTGTTTAAACTTTTTCATGGTCATACAAACGTTACATGAACATTCCATTTGATCATTTTGCAAACATTATGAGAACGTTACTTTTAAATGTCTGAAGGTCTAAAACCTGAAGGTTCTAAAACAAGCTTTAAAAAACGTTTACATTTTTAAAAATATTACATCCGGCTAAAATGGTTCAGTGAAGGATGTACAATAAATGTTTTTATGCTAACATTTTATGAACATTATTTAAAACCAAGTAACTTTGAATGAGCCTCATATTAATGTTACTGGAAGAACGTTGGTTCAGAACTTTCTGAAATGACTTTATATCTAAACGATCAATATGTAATATTTGGGTCAAGCAGATCTGTGTTTCTGATAAAACACACACACGTCACAGTAAATATAAGCACCCCAGTAAACTCATCTTGAGGTCTTGAGATGATCACAGATGTCATGACTAATCCAGATGCTTTTGTATTGTGAGCAATTACAATAATCATCCCACGAGGAGAATCTGACATTGTGACAAAAGAGTGGGAGATTGCTCAGATAAACACGACTCTTCAGAAACGGTTCTTTGTGCTGAAGATCTTGTCAATCTCTTCTGTCTAGCTGCTCATTGTTACGTGTGTGAATAGAGGATTTCAGCACACAACAATAAGCGCTAACGATGGCTGCACAGTCTGAAGTGTGCATCATTAAACAGGTATTGAGGTGTTCATCTTCTGAACGGATAACTGGTGCGTCGCACTGACTCTTAAACACGTGGAGGCAGCAGTGGATCAGTGTTTGTTCAGAGAATTAAGCAGGCGTTAAACATCAGTGTAATCCAGCCTGACAGAGCCGTCTTCCTCTGGGACCCCGATTAGAGGAACGAACCGACCCCAGAGACACACTGACATCTCATCAAAACACGTTAAACCTGCAGTCAGTGTCCCGCGAGGCAGAGATGGACCTGTGCCTTCAACAACACTCTCCATCAGAGGACAAATAATAGAGGCGAAAACTGAACAAAATTAAATTGCATAAAATAATCATAAATAAATAAATAAAAGTAAAAAATGAAGGGACTTAATCATACAAAATTAAATAATAGTAACAAAATAATTAAATAATCAAATAAGTAAATAAAAGGGTCTAAAACTAAATAAAATATAATAATAATTAAAAAAATGAATAAAATAAAATAGTAACAAAAATTTACTTATAAGAATAATAGGATGTAAAATAAAAATAATTACTAAAATTTAAAGCAAAAAGTAAATAAATAATAATATTAAATACATGAATGTAAAAAAATAAATGGAATTAAACATACAAAATAAAATAATAGTAACAAAATAATTAAATAATCAAATAAATAAATAATAGGGCCTAAAAAATGTACAAAAAATGTACATATAGAAATAATGAGGTCTGAAACAAAATAAAAATTGAAAAATTGAAAAATGCATATAATTAATAATACAAATAATTTGACCAAAATTTATTTTTAAAATAACTTGAAATTAATACATTAAAAGGGCCTAAAACAAAACAAAATAAGAAATAAAATATCAATGAAAAGATTTTAAAAAAACGCTTAAATTGAAAATAAAAATAATAAAATAGAGTCTAAAATAAATAAATAAAGCATTTCACAAAAACATCATTCAAACATCATTCTCCTGAAAAATCCCACACTGCACTGCTTTCCATAAAGACATTGGGAATTTTCACTTGACTGACGATTAATTTCTCATAATGAAAAAACTGATTTCATATATTATAAAAGCATATGCACACATTGAAGGGCCAGCAGTGAACGTCTTGTGTTAACCCCGTCTGGGATTGTTTATACTGTTTTGCATTTTCAACAGCAGCACTGACAGACTAAATTAAGAGAGCTCTGTGTTAATCTATTCACTTGGATTCAAAGCGTCTGACGGCATTCAGCAGTGCAATATTCATAACATTAAAAGAACCTTGATAAAACGTTTTGAGAACGCTCCGTTAGCTGGGCATCTGTTCTGTCCAAATGATTCACTCAAGTGATTCACTGATTCTCTGGCTGAGTGAACGACTGAGGGTCACCTGAGGGTCATGAAGCACTTCCTGCTCCACCCACCTCACCTGGAAAACATCTGGACACAGAAAAAGCCCACGAAAAGATAAAAGCCAGTAGATTAAGACAATCATGGTTTATTATGAGCGTACGCATCATTTACACGGATCAAACGTCTTCTTTGTTATGATTTCATTGGATATAATTCATATCAGAACTTCAAGAAATGCAGGAACGAAATGTTTATCTGTGTTTCCCATCATCCATCTGGACGCCTGATGAAGTTCATGTTTTAGAGGAGCTCTGTGACCTCCATCGGCTCAGTCGAGGTTATTAAAGCAGCTGTTTAATGATCGTCTCAAACCAGCGCTGTAAGAGTCCCACAAACTCTTGTGTGTGCCTGAAACAGTTAAAAACATTATTACCATTCATTTAGTCATTTAACAACACACTTGGAAATTCACAGCTTTCTGATGCTGGTTAATGGTCACATGACATGCTGATAAGCAAATTAAATATAATGATTTTTTTTTAATATCTTAATATTTCATTTTTAATTGTAATTATTTGCATTTTTAGCAAGTGTTTATTTATTTGTTACTTTTTTATTAATTAATTAATATTATTATTACAATTTTTATTATTTTAATTGTACATTTTTATACAAATAATATTTACATTTTTAGAAAGAGTTTTATTTTACTTTTACATGTACATTTAATGTACATTTTTAGCATTTGTCTATTTTGTTTTTTTTTATTTTAATTGTACATTTTTTTTATTTCATTACGATTTACATTTTTAGCAAGTGTTTGTTTTGCTTTTATTTAATTAGATTTTTATTATTTTACATAATATTTACATTTTTAGAAAGAGTTTTATTTTTATTTGAAATTTTTATTTAATTACTATTTACATTTTTAGCAAGTGTTTATTTTGTTTTTATTTTAATTGTACATTTTAAGCGTTTTATTTTTATTTTCATTTAATTTCTTTTAATTTAATTACTATTTACATTTGTAGCAAGTCTTTATTTAGTTTGTATTTATTTTAATTGTACATTTTAATATAATTAATATTAAAAACTGTTTGCAAGTGTTTGTTTTTATTTTAATTTTATAGTTTTTATTCAAAGTTTACATTTTTAGCAAGTCTTTTAATTTATTTTTATTTTTATTATTTTACATAATTTATATTCAAAAATAATAGCAAGTTTTATTTGAAATTTTTTACTTACTATTTACATTTTTAGCAAGTGTTTATTTTGTTTTTATTTAAATTTTACATTTTAAGTGTTATATTTTAATTTAAATTTTTTCATTTATTTACTACTTTAATTGTACATTTTTATATAACTAATATCTTAACATTTATTGAAACATGGTGTTTGTGAACAGAATGACTATAAAGCACATCATATTTGAGTTTTACATAATTTCAGCCAGAAAATGTGATAAAGATGGTGATATATTCTGTCAGAAAGATAAACGCGCTGCTGATTCCACAATTACACGAGTAACTTTTCTAGATGTTTCAAACCCCTTTTGTTGTTCGTGATGATGATGATGATGAAGGCCGGCTCACCTGAATCAGGTTCCAGCGGTCACCAGAGCTGATCCCGGTCTGAGGAGATCTGTGCCGTGTGTAACACAGGAAATAAAAGCAGGAAACGGCATTAGTTTAGTGTTTCATACAGAAAAGAAAGATATAGAGTTTTAGAGGTTTGCAGGGTTTATTTTGAATCGATGAAGACCACCACAAAGCCAGCCAATCAGGAGAGCCTGCGGATATTTAGGATCAATAATTAGGCTCCAGACAGTTTTGGGCGAAGCCGTTTAAATAATTGATAGAAGTTGAACGAGCTCGAGTCATACAGTCGTCATAACCAGAAGGACATTTGCATTGGGTTTCTATTAAAAGCTTCTAATTAAAGCGCTGGTGATGTTCAAGGGTGTTACTGTGACACACTAAAAGCTTCATCTGCTGCTAACAAATGATCCCAGAGACAGATGGATGACCTTCCACAGACGACTACACCCATTAACACCATCTCAAGATCATTTAAAAGCTCCTTCCTAAACCTGTATGAGCTGCTTTCTTCTGCTGAAAACAAAAGAAGAGATTCTGAAGAATGCTGAGAATCAAACAGGTGACGGTACCCATTGACTTCCATTGTATTACTGTGGAACTATTTAGTTACCATCAATCTTCAGAATATCTTTTCTTGTGTTCAAGAAACTCTTACAGGTTTGGTGATGGCGATCATTTCCATTTTTGATGTGCTTTCTTTAATCACTTTTGATATGCAGTAATGATTTCTGCAGAAACTGACACATTTTAGTCTTGTTTTGCAGTACAAATATCTAAACGTTCTTAAATCTAGATACATTAATTCATCCGATATTAAGAAGAAAACCTTTGGAATTAAGTGAGTTGTTGCTTGAATGTGAACATTGTATCATTTTAC
>NC_081776.1:292500-302500 GCF_963082965.1 Carassius carassius | reverse complement strand
GGACATCTGCATAATTTATGCTGAACAAGAGAACATGCCGTTAAAGTTTGGACTATTGAAAACATTAATAAACTCAGACGCATCAGCAGGACGAATTATTAAAATGGGAATCTAGTCTGGTTCAAAATGAGGCTGTCGGGACATGTTCCTTCATCGCTGCTCATTTCCATCTTGTTATTCATCTTCGTTACGTCTCTCAAAATTCTATAAACTCAATCCGACGGACATGAAGATTCTCTGAAGCTGCACTTTCTTCAGCCAGAGCTGCTTCAGAGACTCGCTTCAGAGACTCACTTCAGAGACGCTTCAGAGACTCGATTCAGAAGCATTTACATTTATTGGTCATTTATTACATTTTTATCTGGAGCAACTAGGGGTTAAGTGTCTTGCTCAGGGACACATTGGTGTCTCACAGTGGATTCGAACCATGGTCTCTCACACCAAAGGCATGTGTCTTATCCACTGCGCAGAGACTCGCTTTAGAGACATTTAAGAGACTCGCTTCAGAGACTCACTTCAGAGACTCACTTCAGAGACGCTTCAGAGACTCACTTCAGAGACTCACTTCAGAGACTCACTTCAGAGACGCTTCAGAGACTCACTTCAGAGACTCACTTCAGAGACATTTCAGAGACTCGCTTCAGAGCCTCACTTCAGAGACTCACTTCAGAGACGCTTCAGAGACTCACTTCAGAGACTCACTTCAGAGACATTTCAGAGACTCGCTTCAGAGACTCACTTCAGAGACGCTTCAGAGACTCACTTCAGAGACGCTTCAGAGACATTTCAGAGACTCGCTTCAGAGACTCACTTCAGAGACGCTTCAGAGACTCACTTCAGAGACGCTTCAGAGACATTTCAGAGACTCGCTTCAGAGACTCACTTCAGAGACGCTTCAGAGACTCACTTCAGAGACGCTTCAGAGACATTTCAGAGACTCGCTTCAGAGACTCACTTCAGAGACGCTTCAGAGACATTTCAGAGACTCGCTTCAGAGACTCACTTCAGAGACGCTTCAGAGACTCACTTCAGAGATGCTTCAGAGACATTTCAGAGACTCACTTCAGAGACTCATTTCAGAGACGCTTCAGAGACATTTCAGAGACTCGCTTCAGAGACTCACTTCAGAGACGCTTCAGAGACTCACTTCAGAGACGCTTCAGAGACATTTCAGAGACTCACTTCAGAGACTCACTTCAGAGACTCACTTCATAGATGCTTCAGAGACTCACTTCAGAGATGCTTCAGAGACATTTCAGAGACTCACTTCAGAGACTCACTTCAGAGACGCTTCAGAGACATTTCAGAGACTCGCTTCAGAGACTCACTTCAGAGACGCTTCAGAGACATTTCAGAGACTCGCTTCAGAGACTCACTTCAGAGACGCTTCAGAGACTCACTTCAGAGACTCACTTCAGAGACGCTTCAGAGACTCACTTCAGAGACGCTTCAGAGACATTTCAGAGACTGGCTTCAGAGACTCACTTCAGAGATGCTTCAGAGATATTTCAGAGACTCACTTCAGAGACTCATTTCAAAGACGCTTCAGAGACATTTCAGAGACTCGCTTCAGAGACTCACTTCAGAGACGCTTCAGAGACTCACTTCAGAGATGCTTCAGAGACATTTCAGAGACTCACTTCAGAGACTCACTTCAGAGACGCTTCAGAGACATTTCAGAGACATTTCAGAGACATTTCAGAGATTTGCTTCAGAGACATTTCAGAGACATTTCAGAGACGCTTCAGAGACATTTCAGAGATTCACTTTAGAGACTTGCTGCAGAGACTCGCTTCAGAGACTCACTTCAGAGACGCTTCAGAGACTCACTTCAGAGACTCACTTCAGAGACTCGCTTCAGAGACTCGCTTCAGAAACTCGCTTTAGAGACGCTTCAGAGACTCGCTTCAGAGACAATTCAGAGACTTGTTTCAGAGACTCGCTTCAGAGACATTTCAGAGACTTGCTTCAGAGACATTTCAGAGACATTTCAGAGATTCCTTTCAGAAACTCGGTTCAGAAACTCGCTTCAGAGACATTTCAGAGACGCTTCAGAGACTCGCTTCAGAGACATTTCAGAGATTCGCTTCAGAGACTCGCTTCAGAGACATTTCAGAGACTCGATTTAGAGAATCGCTTCAGAACTCGCTTCAGAGACATTCCAGAGACTCACTTCAGAGACTTGCTTCAGAAACTCGCTTCAGAGACATTTTAGAGACGCTTCAGAGACTCTTCAGAGACATTTCAGAGACGCTTCAGAGACATTTCAGAGACTCGCTTCAGAGACTCACTTCAGAGACGCTTCAGAGACTCACTTCAGAGATGCTTCAGAGACATTTCAGAGACTCACTTCAGAGACTCATTTCAGAGACTCGCTTCAGAGACTCACTTCAGAGACGCTTCAGAGACTCACTTCAGAGATGCTTCAGAGACATTTCAGAGACTCACTTCAGAGACTCACTTCAGAGACGCTTCAGAGACATTTCAGAGACATTTCAGAGATTTGCTTCAGAGACATTTCAGAGACGCTTCAGAGACATTTCGGAGATTCACTTCAGAGACTCGCTGCAGAGACTCGCTTCAGAGACTCACTTCAGAGACACTTCAGAGACTCACTTCAGAGACTCGCTTCAGAGACTCACTTCAGAGACGCTTCAGAGACTCACTTCAGAGACAATTCAGAGACTTGTTTCAGAGACTCGCTTCAGAGACTCACTTCAGAGACTTGCTTCAGAGACATTTCAGAGATTCCTTTCAGAAACTCGCTTCAGAGACTCGCTTCAGAGACATTTCAGAGACGCTTCAGAGACTCGCTTCAGAGACATTTCAGAGATTCGCTTCAGAGACTCGCTTCAGAGACATTTCAGAGACTCGATTTAGAGAATCGCTTCAGAGACATTCCAGAGACTCACTTCAGAGACTTGCTTCAGAAACTCGCTTCAGAGACATTTTAGAGACCCTTCAGAGACTCTTCAGAGACATTTCAGAGACGCTTCAGGGAATCATTTCAGGGACGCTTCAGAGACTCACTTCAGAGACATTTCAGAGACTCACTTCAGAGACATTTCAGAGATTCGCTACTGAGATATTTAAGAGACTCGCTTCAGAGACATTTCAGAGACTCGCTACAGAGATATTTAAGAGACTCGCTTCAGAGACATTTCAGAGACTCGCTTCAGAGACATTTCAGAGATTCTTCAGAGACTCGCTTCAGAGACATTTCAAAGACGCTTCAGAGAATCATTTCAGGGGCGCTTCAGATACATTTTATAGACTAGCTTCAGACATTTCAGAGATGCTTCAGAGACATTTCAGAGACTTGCTTCAGAGACATTTCAGAGATGAGTAAGAGACATTTCAGAGACTCGCTTCAGAGACATTTCAGAGACGCTTCAGAGACATTTCAGAGACTCGCTTCAGAGACATTTCAGAGACGCTTAAGAGACATTTCAGAGACTCATGCTTCAGAGACTCGCTTCAGAGACATTTCAGAGACTCAATTCAGAGACACTTCAGAGACATTTCTGAGACTCGCTTCAGAGACATTTCAGAGATGCTTCAGAGAAGCTTCAGAGACTCGCTTCAGAGACATTTCAGAGATGCTTCAGAGAAACTTCAGAGACTCGCTTCAGAGACACTTCAGAGATTCAATTCAGAGACACTTTAGAGAATTTCAGAGACTCGCTTTAGAAACTCAATTCAGAGACTCGCTACAGAGACTTGCTTCAGAGACTCACTTAATAGACATTTCAGAGACGCTTCAGAGACACGCTTCAGAGACTCACTTCAGAGACATTTCAGATAAGCTTCAGAAACTCGCTTCAAAGACATTTCAGAGAAATTTTAGAGCCGCTTCAAACATGTTTATAAAACTATTCAGAGACTCATTTCACAGACATTTCAGAGACACTTAAGAGATGCTTCAGAGACATTTCAGATAAGCTTCAGACACTCGCTTCAGAGATGCTTCAGAGACATTTCAGATAAGCTTCAGACACTCGCTTCAGAGATGCTTCAGAGACATTTCAGATAAGCTTCAGACACTCGCTTCAGAGATGCTTCAGAGACATTTCAGAGACTCGCCACAGAGACATTTCAGATAAACTTCAGAGACTCGCTTCAGAGACATTTTAAAAATGCTTTAGAGACTCGTTTCAGAGACATCTAGACCTTCAAGAGTTTTCAAGCTTGCGATTGCCACATGCCCAAAAAATATAGGTTATAAAAACGCTGTGGGAACATTGTTTTAAAATGTTCCTGAAATGTCAAAACTGTTGTGATTATAAGTTTTTTTTCAGCATTCTAATAACTAATAATTTTCACTTGAACATTTATGTTTTTAGTATTATGTCAACCTTTTCTCTCAACATTATGAGACCGTTCATCAAGTACAAAAAACTTGAGGATATTCTGAGAATGTTGTTCTAAGAATGGTTTCTCTGAGAAGTTCTATAAAAATTACTTTAAGAACGTTTTGTCCTAACCAGGGCTTGAAAACGAAAAAAAAAAAAATTAAATCGGTTCACTCAGAGCAGAATCGATATTTTAACGTTTCTGTTCTGCGTTCCTCTGATATTATTACCGTTCCGAAACCGGTTCAGGTGGAAGAAATACCGGTTAATAACGTTATTTTAAAAAAACAATATTATTTGCCTAATAATAATATAATAATAATAAAGTATAGCGTTTTCTTTACTCAAAAAGAAAAGGAAAAAATAGAGATCTAATGCTTAGTCACTGCCAATAGGCTACAGCATCATCATCTACATTGGCCAAATGTAAGCTACTTAAAAAAAAAAAAAATTATCAAAACTTTAAAGAAAAAATATTTTTAAGATATTTAAAAATGTTTGCTGTATTGTTAAAAGAAAAAAAGAAACTGAAAATGAAAATGAAACCAGCGGGTCTCTCATTCAACACAAAATCAAAGTTTCCGTATTCCGTATTGAGTGTCGAATGCACATGCACCAACGCAGAGAAAAAAAGGCCCATTTTGCACTGCGTCATCAGGCCTAATTTTGTCTTAATCCGGCCCTGAAGGCGGTTCATTGTCATTGAGACTTGCCTATGATGAGTTCACATCTGAACGGACATTTCACTTGCTGGCTTCGGCTTCACACGGAGTTCGTGATTGGTTGACAGCAAATTTCAAATATTAAATGGAACGATAAAATAACGTTATTAACCGGTTATCGGCCATTTCAAATGTTCAATTCTGTTCGGAACTATAAAATTTGATTTTGTTTACGTTTCTGTTCCTGTCAAAATTTCGTTCGTTTCCGGTTTTCGTTTTCGTTCCTTGAACCGGTTCAGAGCCCTGGTCCTAACATTTATTTAACATAAAAAATCATGTAAAAGTGAAGTTGTGCAAACTTTTCCTGTAAGCTGGATGCTTAGAATTAAAGCAGAGCTTCTCTCTTAAAAGGACACATTTTCTGTTTGATTTATCAACTCAACCATTCGCACAGACAGCAGAAAAAGATCAGAGAGTCAGATCCAAAAGTGCTTCCAGAGTACATTTAGCAGAGGAGTTTCTCTAAATGAGGAAGACTGCAAAACAAGTCATATATGATATAAGAGATCTGCACTTAAGCCCAGACCAGAAACCAGACTTGAACCGACTCCAGCACATCCATCATGTTTGATCATCAGGCTTTAATGGCTCATATAGTCTGACAGAGTGAGAATATGGAGGAAAAAACAGCTCAGTTTTATTCAGAGACTTTGCTGCAGATGCAGATATTTATATGATGAAATTTTGATGCTTGAAATGTAAATCAATGAGATCTTCATAACAGTTCAGCATATGCTACATGAAAGTTCTAAGAAACTTTGTAACCTTTAAAAAAAGTTCTAAAACTTGACATTTTAAAGTTCTTAGAATATTGTTTTTAAAACGGTTCAAATAAGTGTATATTTTGCGTCAAAATAAGCTTAATAGATTGTTGCAAGAAAAGTTTTATTCAGTTATATTTTGGGTAAAATTAAAATTTGTGTAACGTGTAAGAAACATTTTTGTAACTTTTAAATAACGTTTACGTTCACGACAAGAATTTTGGGACATTTTAATGTTCATAGGATAGTAAAGGTTCATAAAACAGTAGTTTTGGGTGAAAATAAAGTTAGTGGAATGTTTTAGGAAACATTTTTCTAACCACCAAAAAACTTTATAAATCACAACAAACAAAACTATTCTGGAGCGAAGATGTTTCAGATGTTCATCATTACTCTTTTAGCATTAAAACATTAAAGATGAGATTAACTTAATATAAAAATATCTAAATGTTTGTGAATGAACATCATCTTTATTTGAAAAGAGAGGAGTAGGTTTTATGCTAAAATACTACTTCAGTTTTTCTACTTCCAAACTTTACTTTTTATTCATGATGTTACTTGCTGTTACTTTATGATTATTTCTGACATTTACTAGTATTTCTAAGTGAAAACTGTAAAATCGTTTCAGTGCACAGCAGTTATAGCGGTTTAATAATAACCTTAAATCATCTTATTTGTCGACATGAACCCTTTACGCTGAACTGAGCTTTAATTATAACACAAAATATAATGTTTGGACGCACTCTAATCTACAGCAGAATCTGATTCATCCATCCAAAATGAAGCTGTGCGTCTGTATTTCTGACAGCTGAGGTTTGTTTTCTCTCTGTATCTCATCACAGCATCAGCATGAACTTGTTTCTCAGACAGAAGTGTGATGAATGCTGTCAGAAACTAAGTAAGTAATCTTACTTTTTTTTTGACAGGCGTATTATCTTTTCTAAAGACAGAAACATTAAAACACATAGTTTTCTTGTGGTGATTTGAACGTTATTTAAAGGTTACAAAAACAAAAAAAAAAGAACAGTGTTGAGGGTAACACAAGTTATGTAACTAGTAAAGTAACACATTACTTCTAAATTCACAATGAAAATATTAGTTACTTTTTCAAATAAGTATACAAGGTTACATTGTTTATTAATTCACTTTTGTTGTGAAAGGGCGTTTATAGTTGGGAAAAATATAACTTTACAAACAAACAAGCCCTGTCCAGGTAACAAAAAGTGATACAAAAGTAACATAATGCATTACCATTAAAAAGTAACTATGTAATTAGTTACTTTCTGATGGAGTAACACAATATCGTAACAACATCATTAATTTTCAAAGTAACTTTCCGCAACACCGAACTAACTCTAAGTCACCCAAAATATAACATCATTTGAATGTTTGTTTTTAGTATCCCCCAGTTTTTCTATGATTAGATGGTTAGCTGTACTGTTTTTCAGCTTTTTATTTTTATTTTTATTTTACATTTTTATTTTTTGCACCTTTCAGGTGTTTCTGTGTCAGATCAGCAGTGTAATATCCAGGGTAAACGGAGAAAACAAGAAAAGAAGTCTATGTCATCACAGCATCGGCGGTGGAGACTATTACAGTCCCTGAATGGCTAGTTTTCAGGCTCTCGCCAGTCGTATTTTCCCTCATAACAGAAGTGTGCCAGCAGCTAAATGTTCTCCAGAAAGCGTTATAATCTGTGTTAAGTGACAAGCTCGATTGTGATTCAGGATTCAGGATACTGAATCTCGAATGTACCAACTAGAGTACATGTGACTTCCTATAAATGAGCAGCAGATGAGACATTGAATCCGGTTATCCAGCTTTCTGAAGCTCAGCGGACAGAAAACACACGCTGTATGTAAGAACAATGTTTTATAAAACACTTTTATAAAAGTTATATAAATGTTAGGACAAACCGCTCTTGAAGTAATGCTTATGGAACGTTCTAGTTATGTTTGATATATGTTTTCATAAATTTGAGCGAAAACATTCTGAGATCAAAACGTTATGATGTTATTTGTATTTGATGAATGTTTTAAGAAACATTTTTGTAACCTTTAAATAACGATATAATCCCGCAAGAAAACGATACATTTTGACGTTCTTAGACTATCAAAAATAAACGGTCAAATAACGTTATAATAAGTTAGTAGAATGTTAGAAACTTTTTTGTACCCTTTAAATAACATTGTAATCACGCCAGAAAACTGGACGTTTGAACATTTTAGAAACATTCCAAAAAAAATTCCCACAAGGTTTTTTTTTTTTTTTTTTACCTAAATTTGTCATCATCTAGTTCACCCAGAATTAACTAATTTGATGAAAATAATGACTATCTAGTTATTTTTAACTACTGTATTAATCACGTTCTCTGGAAATCTGCATGTGTTCTGTATTTCACTGATCTGGAATTGAATTGATTTACTGGAAAGACTCGGAAACACTGCTTAGGATTGAATATGAATTACTAGCTAGCGAACCTTTACATTCCCAGTGATTTCTCCTGAAATGCACATTGCTTATTTACATTCCCAGTCTCTGACTCCTGAGCTTCACTTCACTGGAAGAAAGATTCCTCTGGGTTCGGACAATATTCACATTAAAGTCTGGAAATGATCAATGCCATTCCAAAAAACTCCCAACTAATGGGATGGCTTGTTTTATATCAAAACACAAATTAAAATATATGCAAACTCTCAAACCTACATTGCAATGCAATAAAATAAATACAAATTCATTCACCATTTACAAAAAAAACTAAACAAAAAACAGGTTATTACCATTCTTCGAAATACCGTGTTACTATGGTGCTATCACAGTCCTTCTACAAAAATCTGTTTGCAAAACCACTTTTCAAAACGTGTTTATTTAGTAATTTGTGCATTAATGCTATCTAGTCAAGTGCACTCCACTTCATCAGATGTATCCTGGACAAACACTATGATACTGAACGATTATACTGTATATATATATATATATATATATTATATAAACATAAAAATAGTTTTTGGCAATCATCAAAACAAACCATATTGAACTACACATCAATTGTCCTTTACGAAAATTAACCATGTTTTTACTACAAAAAATAAATAAAAACAAAACGTGGTAACTACAATTTAAACCAAATTAACCATGGTTTTACTACAAATAATAATAATAATAAAAAACATGGTTACTGTAGTTAAACCAAATAAAACATGGTTTTACTACAAAAACAAAAAACATGTTACTGTAGTTAAACCATGGTAAACAGAAATTATCCACGGTTTTGCTACACTTAGCACAGTTTTTGTATTTGTAGTAAGACAATCGATAAATATACCAAAAAGAAAGATACTTTATAATAAATCAATGGTTAATTAAAGGCGTTTTATATGTTAGCAAGAATGTCTAAAACAAAACTGATGGTGCTGTCCGTATCCAAATAATCCATCAATAATCCAATTTTAACTCGTTGTTATATTTCTAGACTGTTCTTGTGTCTGTATATTCGGAGTGATTGATTGATTGATTGACAGAAGAAGCGGCATGAATGAGCTCGTACCTGGCGCTCTGGATCAATCCATCCGATCAGCTCGATCAGTCCGGCAGGGATCAGGGTTTGATCGATCCAGGGTTCCGCTTCCTCTCTGTTCGGGTTCGGTTTCGGTTCAGTCTGCGGCGCTTCACATGATTCAGATCCGCGCGCGAGTTGAGCGCCCAACCGTCACTAACCGTCACAGAACTGAACAAACGAGATTATTCCGCGAAGCGCTTCCCGCGTCTCCAGTTTGAATAAATTGTGATGTTAATTATGAGCCGTAAAAAAAATTGAAGTCAAAAAAGAAAAAAGATGGAGAGAGAAACAGATGCAGCTCTTCCCCGAGCTTCACACACACTGACTGAAATACACACAGTCAAACCTGTCTCTCTCTCTTTCTCTCTCTCTCTCTCTCTCTCTCTCACACACACACACACACACACACACAACTTCAATTCATTTACATTACTCTAAAGCTACCCCAGATAAATAGCAGGAACGTTTTGACGTAATAGCCAACGTTTCCATTACGTTGCTTTGGAAGGTTTAATAACAATTTTAAAATTCTGAATGTTCAAAACGTCCAATGTTATATATATATATATATAAATTTAAATCTCGGTTGAAATATCATTAATGTTT
>NC_081776.1:285000-287500 GCF_963082965.1 Carassius carassius | reverse complement strand
TTTTATGCTCATGATTGCAATTTCTTTTAATTTCTAAAAAAAAATGTAATTAAAAAATGTAATTAAAAAATGTAATTTTTATTATTTATTTGTAATATGAAACTTTGTTTATTTTCTATATTTTTAATATTTAAATGAATAGTTAATATTATATTTAACATTTTTAATTGTTTATTTAAATGTATTTTAATTTGATGATTTTATTTTATTATAAATTATTTTTTATTCAGAAGTAAATCCAGCATGTTTTCCTGATGTCTGGTACCTTATGGTTCCCCCACAGGCGAGCCAAGCCGTTGGGGTCCATGATGCGGAACACTTTGGTTTCGCGGTCCTCCCAGCGGATGTAGTTTTCGTAGCGACTGTCCGACAGAAGCTGATAGACGTAATCCCACAGGAGCCTGCAGTCTGACACATTACACCACAGTCACAATCACACCCAGCTATCACTGACCAATCAGCAGAGAGGGGGCGGGGTCTCACCTGCGATGCGGCCCATGGGCGTGGCCTGCTCCTCGGGGGGCGAGACAGGCATGATGATGTGGTTGCGGTAGTGGCGCTCGTCCTGTAGGGGGAGCTGGTGAGCCGCGAGGTTTAGGCTGTGAGAGGCGTAGTGAACGGCGTTGTGCTGTTGACCTTTGCCCTCGCGGCCGTTTTCCTGAGGCGCGCCGCGTCCGTGTCTGAAGTCGCCCTGCGTGTGCCCGCGGCCCGGACTCATTAGCGGGTGCATGATGGCGCTAGGCATGAGCTGGATGACGCGCGGTGGAGCCGCCTCATCCTGACACGGGCTGGCGGGCCGCAGGGGGTCACGGGGTAGCACGCAGTGCCCGTTAGCCGCGGCCGGAGACACAGACAGCGGGTACACGTCCTCCGGCAGGTGGTGGTTGCTGTCAGGCAGCTGTGAGGACGCCTGCTGGAGGTCCTCGGCCGAACGCAGCGGCACGGGCAGCTGATGGGGCGACCGCGAGCGATGGCGAAGCTCGATGGTGGGCGGCTGCAGGGAATGAGTCTCTGTGACGCGCGGCGGTCGGCGTACCGTTTCTAAAAGACGCAGAGAGAGCATCAACATCACATTCAATAGACATCACTGTTCAGGGTTATTACAGTCAAACCACATGAAATAAACTAAATAAAGCATAAGATCCCACCCTCCCTGCAAATCAGTCTCCAAAGCCACGCCTCCTCCAGATGACCTCAAGTCTAACTCAGAAACATTCCAGTACAGAGCGCATGATGTTACAATAATAACATTGCATATTGATGCAAATACATCAGCCTATCGTAGCCCTCGGGCCGAGGAATGTGATTGGCCGAATGTTTAGACTATAGAAATACACTTAGAGCACTTAACTCAGTCATTGCTATCGGGATGTGACGAGGCTTTAAACCAGCGTAACAAAATATGTTTTTGAGCCAAATCACCCACCGTACTTTTAAACGAAATAAAACCATGTACATTGATTTTATTTTTTTATTTTATTATTATTTCAGATACATATATATATATATATATATATATATATATATATATATATATATATATATATATATATATATATATATATATATACACACATACATATATATTAGTATCTGAATGATATTAAAATACTAAAATACAGATTTTTTAAAAGTCTCTTTTGCTCACTAGGGCTGGATTTATTTGATAAAAAAATACAGTAAAAATTGTGAAATATTATTCTAATGTAAAACAGCTGTTTTCTGTGTGAATCTGTGTTAAACTGTAATTTATTTCTGTGATGCTCCGCTGTATTTTCAGCATCATTCCTCCAGTCTTTAGTGTCATATGATCTTCAGAAATCAGAGTAATATTCTCAAGAAACATTTCTGATTATTATCAACGTGGAAACCGTGATGGATTTGAACCACTAGAGGATCCCAGACACCTGCGTTCACATCGGTCTGCCGAGGGCGAGCTGTGTTCAGATGCATCATGTGACGTGTGCTCGCATTTCAGGAAGTCTTCTCATATATTCCTGTTGTTTGTCTTTTTTTATACTCGTCAAACGCTTGTTTAACTACAGCGGCGCTTCCTCGTCCGACCGGTTCTTCTGTCAATATTCCAGAGAGACACTTCCTCCGGGATCGTGTTGAACTCCAGTGTTTCAGACTAAACTCTCGCTCACAGAAGCAGAAGAAGAGCAGCTCACCTTCGTGTTTGTGCGTCTCCAGCGAGAGGAAGGAGCCGATGGGGAAGAACGGTGAAGGCTTCCTCTGCTTCAGGATGTGCTGCAGGAGCTCGTACAGAACATCACCTGTCAATCAAAGCACACACACACACACACACACACACGTCACTCCCCGCTGCGTGATGCAGGAATCCCCCCACACACACACCTGACATGTGCAAAATGACAATGACATAAAATAAGGAAACAAAAAGAAGAAATTTAACTGAATAAATAAACAGAAAAAAAAGAAATGGGTTGTGAATATTTTTATGAATTATACAAAATAAACATGTATATATTGTTGTGTC
>NC_081776.1:257500-272500 GCF_963082965.1 Carassius carassius | reverse complement strand
TTACCTATAGAGGCTAATGAATATTAATCTTTAGCATCAATATATGGTTATTTACCTACAGAGAATAACTAATATTATTTTAAGCATCAATATCTAGTTATTTACCTACAGAGGCTCATGAATATTAATTTTAAGCATCAATATATGGTTATTTACCTATAAAGGATAATGAATATTATATTTTTAGCATTAATAGCTATAGTTATTTACCTATAGAGGCTAATATCAGGTCTCATAGAAAACATCTTACTTCTATATTGCACAATAATGTGGATATGAGTAATATGCATGTGGATGATGCTCTGAGATCATCATGTTCGGCCCTTGAAGGGAAACCAGAGACATTTGAGCGTTCTTCAGCTGCTGTGATTTCCCTGCTGTCAATCACTGCTGATTTCCTGTCCAGTTTCCTGTTGACCTTCTCTCTGTCCATATATAGGGTGACGCTAGCATTTGCACTGAGAACTGAAATTTCCAGGGTAAAACCGAGAGCCGGGAAGCACAGAGCGGTTCTCTGGAAACTTCCTCAAACGCTTTCATCATCATGTCCAGCAGCCTGTGCAAATGAAAGCATGCAAAATCTAAAGTGATAAGACCGCGGCTCGATCGGCTCATTTGCATGCGGCTGCGCTGAACAAAGCTGCTCTCCCCGAGCGTGGATGTGTCTACAACTGTGAGAAAGCTCTCGGCGGTCACAGGAACACCTGGAGAGGGAGGGACATGCAAATCCCAAACACATCACGTTTGCATTAAAATGCTCATTATTATTAATTACAAGCATTAAATAAGATAAAGGCGCACCAATAAGAGTAGCGATGAATATGACGGAGTGATGATATCAATCAGATGCTTTACAGTCGCAATTATTGTGGTGCACATCAATAGAAATAAAAATTAAAATATGTTAATATGCGAAAATACACAATCTTGTTATTATGACAAAACGTTGTTTTGCATCTCAATATTACGAGAAAATGTTGCTTTAAGGAGAAATGATCACTTTAAGAGCAAATTATCTTGATATTACGTAGCTATATTGTTTTAACAACATTTATCGTTTAAATGAAATAATAGCTCTTTATTACAAACAAATGTTGTTTTAATGAGAAAATACATATAATCTCGTTAGTATGAAAAAAAATTATAGTTTTTAAGAAGATATCACGTTATTATCTTACTATTATGAAAAAACTGATTTTAACAACGTACATCTAGTTATTTTGAAAAAATGCCATTTTAACGAGAAAGTGTAGCATTCTAACGACAGTTTATCACGTTATTACGAACAAAATGTTTTTAACAACATAACATTTTGTTATGAGAAAATGCAGTTTTAACGAGAACATATATCATTTTGACGACACGTTACCTCGCTCTTATAAAAAAATTATATTGTTTTTAAAAACATAAAATCTCGTTATAATGAGAAAATTTCATTTTAACGAGAAAATTTTGCATTCTAACGTCAGTTTATCATGTTATTACGAACAAAATATAATTTTGTTTTTAAGAAAACAGCTTATCGTTTTAACGACACATTACCTCGCTATTATAAAAAATTTACATTAAATTAACAAAATCTCGTTATTATGAGAAAATGTCGTTTTAATTAGCAAATATATGAATTTAATTTACACATTATCTCACTATTACAAAAATAGCATTTTAACGACATATCTCATTATTACGAGAAAACATGGTTTAAATTACATAACATCTCGTTATGTTAAAAAAATAACACTACATCCAAGAGTAATGCATTATCAAAAATAAAACAACTGCTGGGCGGGGCTTGGTTCTGTGCATCAGTTGCAGATTGGATGTTAAGATGTGGGCGTGGCAATAATGTGGGCAGGCAGGGGTGGAGCTTAAGATCACTAAATGATTGGAGAAGTCCTACATACATCAGCAGTGAGAAGGCTTAAGTCTAACTGGAATTTTTAGATTAAATTCTACAAACAATTTTTAAAGATGTACATCTGTAAGCGGTCTGTTAAAGATCTGGAAAGCATCTGCAGTGTTCAAACATCTGAAAGATGTCAGTTTTACATGCAATCTGAAAGACATCTTCTAAACGTCAATTTGACATCTGATGGGAAAGTAAAACGTATTGCAAATGAGCAAACGCTCTAAAAATATGTAAAAGCGACGTGTCTGTGATGTACGTGTGCTATCTATCAGGGCCAGGTGGTCTTACAGCTGGAACATAACCGCACGAGGAACAGTGCAAGAAGGATGTGATCTCTGACTGTTTGAAGGAAGCTGGCCAAAGAGCAGCGCTGATAGATAACACGCGTGCTTCAGCGCAAAGTCTGGTCTTCTGCTCGCTCCCTGTTACTAAATAACCAATGCAAACTAATGTTCCAGACGCGGTTAAAGTCCCCGCGCGCACCGAAACTCATTCTCGAACTCGTTTGCGAACTTTTCCCACTGATGGCTCGAGCTGAAGGGTTTGAACGCGTGCATCGCGTCGCACAGCGCGAATGAACTCACGAGAGCCCGTTTGATTGATCCCCGATCGATCGCAGCAACCGATGATCGACGCCGAGCGCGCGCGACACACTCGAGACGAGACAGAAAAGGCAGAATTACCTTAATAATGACCTGCGAGGGGGACTCGGACATGTCTCGTTGAAATTCAGGAAGTTCTTCTGTTTCCACTTTCCTCTCCCTTGTTCTTCCGCGAAATAAAGCCCTGGATAACGTTCCCCTCGCGACGCGCAGGCGATTTTAACGCGCATCCATTGGCCTCGCCCCGCGCGGAATACTTCAACTTCTCTTGTTTGTAAACGCGCGAGCGGGCGCTACATTGCGGCAGCGCGATGGTTAACACCTTCCTGGAAGCGTCGCTCGCAGGAGCGCGACGCAACGCGCAGCGCGGAACCTCATTGATCCGGACGCTTCGCGGCGAAGTGACGTGAATTCCAGGCAGCGCGCGGCGCCTTAAAGAGAAACGCGACGCAGATTACGTTCGTCAGTCACGGGACGCGGCGGCCCTGTTGAACGGACACCGGATCCCCGCACCGCTTCTGTTTAATCCGAATGCTTTATTCGGCTTGATCATGAAGGCACGGAAGCAATATAGATGCAATGCATTAAACTGTAATGTCTGACTTATTCTTTCTAATTTAAAACTTGCGTTTTATTTAGAACGAAACATACAAGAGGACATATAGCTGACCATCTATATCTAAATACACATGATTATAACAACAACAAAATATTGTAGCTACTGCAAATTTCTGTCAGGTGTTTACATTTAGGGATTCTTTTCAAAAATATTTTAATAGCATTTTTTTCATTCCAGTTAACTTTAGATCAAATGAAAACGCACGATTTTTAAACATTTTAGCAACTTCTAGTAAACGATTCTTTTTTTAGATGCACGCGCGACACCTGCTGGATAACACTGGTATTACACGCATTACTATTGCGGATCACACCGGGGCTAGTTGTCACACACGCTTTTTTTCAGTTTTAAAGCATTTCTTTATTTTAAGACTGATAAAAGCTATATTCCCACTGTTGTTGCCCAAAATCACTCCAGTATATGTCTGTTCATATAACACTTTTTTTGTTGTCACATTCATAAATGAGCATAATTCGCTTCATTATAAAGTGTATTGAGTGTTTGTTGGAGTCACACTGACATCTAGTGGCGGAAACGAGGCATCACACAAATACCACGATTCATTAATTCCACGAAGTTAGGTAATTTTAGACCAGAAAAACAAATTTTTTTTGAAATATTAAAGATAACCACAAAACTTGATTCTATAAATCTGAATGGTTGTTAATAATAAATAGTCACGTGTGTTGTTCACCCTTGGAAATGAATGGGAAATATGAAAATATAGATTTTTTTTGTGGGTGCAATCTATAAATCATTCACGATGCACAGTAATAATAAAAAAGTGCACAGTAATCAAGGGCTGACACAAAATATGTATAACAACATATTTGTCTTTCTGTGTTCAGGTTTGACTGCAGTAAAATTAATGCAAAAACTGAAATAAAAAAAAATCTTTTTTTTAGAATGTTTAAATGTATATTTAAATACACAATTAAATGCAATAAAAATGTGTATTTATGTCTAAAAACAGCTAGAGAATTTATATCCTTTTTGTGTTTTTTGTTTTCTGTTTTTCTTGTTACTCCCACCAGATGGCGCTAATCTGCCTCCAAAAATTAGATTGTCTCTGTTCTAACATGAAATTGAAAAGTGATATAAAAATATTAGTAATTGTATTATTATTATTATTATTATTATTATTATTATTATTTTAAATGGGAATAAATGATCATATTATTGCATAAAAAATAATTTCCATCATAAAATGCTGTCAAAATACAGAATTAAAATATTATTGAACAAAAATGTTTAACTGAAAGAAAAAAAAGATACATTATAACAAAAGAGTTACAGAGAAAAGGAGAGTCACGTGTTCTCAACACGCATTAAACAGATTTTAAGTAATAGAGCATCGCTATGATTTGCACATGGTTTTAAACACAACATTCACTTCCTAATGCACAAAAGTTAAAGATTTGGCTTTAAGATTGTTGATTGTCGTTCTGTTACTGACCTTTCACATGATTGATAACGATGTTAAAGCTCCTCCTTTATGTCTAAGTTTCGTTTTCCTTTCCTCATGACTCTCTGTTATTTCCGTGTCGGTCCCTAAACTCGACTTCCAGAACTAATTCAGTTCAAGATGACGGAGGAGGCGATCGTGAAGACGATCTGCGCTCAGAACGGATCTCTCGGTTACGATGCTTTAACGTCGATGTTCGGTGAAGCGCTGGACTCGCTGGTCGCGCGCACCGAGTCGTTCGCGGTGGCGTTCGTGAACGGACAGAAGAAAGTGATCGTGCGGAGCAGAGTCCGTCTGTGTCGAGTCCAGAACTGTCCGGGATGCGCGAATCTGCATCTGTGCAAGCTGTTTCTGTTCGGTTCCTGCCGCTTCGACAGAGGACGGTGAGTGTGTTTACAGTCAAATGGGTTATTTTCAAACCCAAATGGTCATTTTAGTACTGTTAGGGGTCATAGTTCATAACATGATCAATCAGATGTATTGCTGACCTCATTCAGCTTCATCAGATTTGGAGAAATGCAACATTGCATCAGTGTCTCATGCTCTGTAGTGAATGGGTGCCGTCAGAATAAGATTCTGATTAAAACATCACAGTCCATCAGTTTACATCTGGAGAAGACAAATGCTGAAACAAATCCATCATCAAGACCCGTAGTCACCTCTATAATCCATAATATCACTTCCTCCAGTGAAAAAGTGTTCTGGTCTGAATCAGGAGAGAAATCTGCACAGATTCAAAACACTTGTGAGAGACAACAGAACATGCACTTTTTCACTGGAGGAAGTGTTATTATTGTATTTATCAGCTGTTTGGACTCTCATTCTGACGGCACCCATTCACTGCAGAGCATCCATTGATGAGACACTGATGCAATGCTACATTTCTACAAACCTGATGAAGAAACAAACTACATCTTACCGCCTAAAATAAAACCAAATAAGTTTGTTTTCTAAATAAATGTTTTTTCCACTTGAAGACGAGGATGCCGCTTCAGTCATGATCTGCTCTCGGGTCAGAATGAATTAGTCCTGACCGCTCACGGTTTGAACACACTGGACGTAAAGGAGCTGTGCGTTCTGCTAATGCAGAGTGATTACTCACTTCTGCCAGCGGTGAGTATTTCACACATTTCACTCTAAGTTCTGAGTTAGCCCTGAAAAGCGTTGCTTGTTTCTCAGGTGTGTTATTCGTATAATAACGGCACGGGAGAATACGGCCGCTGTCCGGACGCCGAGAACTGTAAGAGGCTCCACATCTGCGAGAAATACCTGCGAGGCTCCTGTGACTGCACTCGCGCTCATGACTTCTACGAGCCGCATCCGATGAAGACGCTGCAGGACAGAGGCGTCACCGCCGAGCTCATGGCCATCATGAAGGACCTGTACTCCAACATCGAAGCCCTGAAGCGTCATTCCAAGGCAGCTTCTGCTTCAAACGCTGTGGGAACGAACTCCAGAAGAGGCCCGAATGCACAGAACCGGAGACAGTCGAGCGGTTTTAACGCAGGCAGAGGACAAGAGGCTCAGAGGCCAGCACAAAACAACACAGGTAACACATACATGCTTTAATGGGAGCCGTTTACACCACTGAATAAAGAAGGTAATTGTGACTTAACTAAAGAAAAACGATATTTATCGCAATTGTGAATTTACGTTTTTTTTTTATAATTGTGATATATAAACTCATAATTGTGTGAAGAAAGTAAAAAATGCAAGAAGTAAACTTGCAAAAAAAATGAACAAACTCAGTTTTTCTCACAATGCAGACTTCTTAGAATTGTAAGATTAACTCGCAATTGTGAGACGAAAGTCAAAATTGTGAGATATATAATTTCTATAGCGAAAATAAAAAAGTCAGAATTGCAACATACTGTATATACTTTTTTCTCACGAATGCAAGTTTATATATCGCAATTTTGACTTTTTTTTATTGCAATTGTGAGTTTACATTTTTTAAATCAAAATTGCAAGATATAAACTTGCTGTTGCGAGAAAAACGTTTTTTTTTTAGAATTTCTTGATTTGAACTCAGCATTTGCGAATTATAAAGTCTGGATTGTGTGAAATAAACCTCTCTCGCCATTCTGACTTCCTAAATGACAAAAAAGTCAGAATTGCGACATAAACTTTTTTTTCGCGAATGCTAATTTATGTATCTCAATTTTGACTTTTCTCTCCCAATGCTGTCTTCTTTTCTCAGAATTATGAGATATTAATTTGCTTTGTGAGTTGGATAAAAGTTAGAATTGTTATATATAAACTTGCAATTGCGAGAAAAAAGTCAGAATAGCATTTTCTCAGAATTGTTTGATACAAACTCAATATAAATTAGCATTTTTAAAGTCAGAATTGTGAGAAATAAATTCTCAATTCTGAATTTTTTCCTGCATTCGTGAGTTTACATCACACAATTCTTTTGCGACTTTTTTGTCGCAATTCTGACTTCTGTGAAATAAACTCGCAATTGGAAGAAAAAAATTGAAATTGCGAGATATAAAATTGCAATTGCGAGAAAAAAGTCAGAATTGTGACAAACTTTTTTCTCACATATGTAAGTTTATATCTCGCAATTTGGACTTTTTTTCGCAATTGTGAGTATACATTTTTTAAGAATTGCAAGAAAACAGGCAAAATTGCATTTTCTAAGAATTGCTTGTTAAATTTGCATTTGCTAATTATAAAGTCTGGATTGTGAGATATAAACTTGCGATTCAGAAATTTTTTCTCACTATTCTGATATGTTTTTTTCTACTGCGAGAAAAAAAGTCAGAATTGTGACATTGCAAAAAGTTTATATATCGCAATTATGACTTCTTTCCCAATGCTGACTTCTTTTCTCAGAATTGTGAGATATAAATTTGTATTTGTGAGTTGGATAAAAACTAGAATTGTGATATATAAACTCGCAATTGCGAGAAAAAAGTCAGAATTGCATTTTCTTAGAATTGCTTGATATAAACGCAATATAAATTTGCATTTGCAAGTCAGGATTGTGAGAAATAAACTTGTATTTGTGAGTTGGATAAAAACTAGAATTGTGATATATAAACTCGCAATTGCGAGAAAAAAGTCAGAATTGCATTTTCTTAGAATTGCTTGATATAAACGCAATATAAATTTGCATTTGCAAGTCAGGATTGTGAGAAATAAACTTGCACTTCTGACTTCATTCTCACAATTGCGAGTTTACATTTTTTCAAGAATTGTGATATATAAACATGCAATTGTGAGAAGAAAGTCAAAATCAAAAGTCAAAAGTAAGATATAAACTTACTATTTCGGAAAAAAATCTGAATTTCATTTTCTTAGAATTGCTTGATATAAACTCAATATAAATCTGTATTTGTGAGTTATAAAGTCAGTATTGTGAGAAATAAACGTGCAATTCTGACTTTTTACTATTGCAAGAAAAAAAGTCAGAATTGCAAGCTATTTTCTTGCGAATTTTGGGTTTACATCATGCAACTGACTTTTTTCTCAGAATTTCAAGTTTATATCACGCAATTCTCACTCAAAAAAAAAAAAATTGTGAGATAAAAATTCGTAATTACCGTTTTAATTTTTTATTCACTGGCGGAAACAGGCTTCCATATGTTTTAAATACAAGAATGCAATATTAGGAAAAATTCTGCCTGAAAGTCACTTACAGACGTGCGTGTGTGTTTGTGTGTGTGTGTTCTCTCAGAGAAAACGGAGATCTGCATGTATTTCGTCAAAGGACACTGCAAGCACGGTGGTAAGAGCGGCGTTATACTGAGCTTGTGTGAACCATAGAGTGATGTTTACCGTGAACGGAGCTGAACGCTTGTGTTTCCAGGCTCCTGTTGGAAGGAGCATTCCATTCTGCCCTATAAATGGGAAATTAAGGAAGGATCCGAATGGAAGGCTCTTCCCGATAACGAAGCCATCGAGAAAGATTACTGCGATGTTGCAAGAACATACAGGTCAGCAGTGTTGGGAGTAATGCGTTATAAGTAACTCTAGCAAAGTAATCAGATTACTTTTTCAAGTAACTAGTAAAGTAATGCATTACTTTCGGAGTAATGCAGTGGATTGCTTTTAAAAGTTATTTGCCCCAACACTTGCCGTTAGTAAGCAATGCATGAATAATCAGTGGTTCATTGAGTGTTCTGATGGTTTTTCTGTCTATTAAAGCTCTGGAATGAACACGGTTTATTTCGATACGATGACCCAAGGCTGTCAAAGTGTGCGGCGTCTGACAACAGTACCATCAGTGCTCCAGCCCTTCTTTATCCTGACCACTGAGTGGATCTGGTACTGGAAGGACGAGTATGGAAACTGGATCCAGTATGCCACAGCAGTAAGTGACTTTTTGAGTATCCTAACTGTACTTTTCAACATCTTGCGCTCTTCCGATGTCCGGTTTTTTCCCTTTTTTGATCAGGACGGGGGTCATGGATCGTCCTCCATCACTAGTGCTGAACTCGAGCAGAAGTACCAGGCCGATAACAACGCCGTGGTGGAGTTCAGAGCCGGATCGCAGACATACGAGCTCAGCTTCACAGGTAACCTCAAAATCATCTTACATTCAGGGGTGTGCGAGATATTTATGTGTCTTTTAACAATGGGTGAGCTGACATTATCGAGTATGTCACTTAGTTAACAAAAAACACACTTTGGATATCGAGAACCCAAAAGCATTTACTGCATTCTGAAGCCTATTAGAATGCAGTTAGAATTACCTTATAATTCAAGTTACGACAGAAAAAAAAAAATGGTTTTCGTGTATTTATAAGATATGATATAGATTAGTATCACACAAGCGCTGTTTCCTAAATATCGGCACGTTAGCCAAATCGTGTGAATGTGATCTTGATTTTATACAACAGTTTCACAAACAAGAAGCAAATATCGGATGAGTTACATTTTAGATACAATATTGTTTCAGACTAAGTCGGAGTGTTTAGTTCCTGAATTAATAATTTGAGTTCATCCATTCATAAATCACTTGCTTCGTTTCTGAATGAATCAGCCGTTTCGAACAAATCATTTAAATGAATGATTCATTGAATCACTCGTTAAAACAGGGAATTACTGCCATCTACTGGCGGATTTAGTGTAATTTATTTATCGATGACAGAACTAAACCAGCCATAGTAGGGATGGGCGATACCACTTAATTTGTTTTCGATACAATACCGATACTTTTAAAGGTTAGTATCATCGATATCGGTACCGATACTGATACGATACTTCTAAACTGGACTTTTAAATTAAGAAATGTACTTAAAATAGGTTTACTGTAGTGGTAAACATTTTCCCAAAAGCATCAATGGTTTCTTATAGTTCTTTTGGGAAGCGCAGCACTGTTTGAATGCACCGATTGATTGGATCTGTCTTACAGCTAATATAGGTTTCACTGGTAAAAAAAGAAAAACACACTTTAGTGTTTTTTTGAGTATCGGTACTTTTAATACTCACATCAGTATCGATACATTGATACTTCAAGAGCTAAGCCAAATTATCAGCGCAAAATACTGTTTAGATATTTCCAAATATCTCACACCCGCACATACATAATTCTTATAATAGTCTTGAAGAAGCTTCACGCAGCTGTTACTGTCGTCTGAACTAATCTTGCTCTTCAGATATGATCCAGACAAACAAACGCTACTCAACCAAAAAACACGTCAGACGTCGTCCCAAATTTGTGTCAGCGGCTGATGTTCGAACAATCAAGACAACGTAAGTAAAGTCTCCTAATTCTCTCTCAAACTCTCTGAAACCCGTGTGATGGAAAAACTCTGTTTTCAGTAAAAGGACGACCAACAATTTCAAGGCTCTGCCGGAGCACTGGGATAAAGCTCTGACTCCCGAAACCGGATACAAGGTGATTGGAACCATTTATCGGTGTCTTAAATGATTTCACATGTTTATATTGTTAAAACTGTGCTGTTTTACACAGAATGTGCCGCTGCAGAGCACGTTCACCGAATACATCAAAATCAAAGAACTGTTCAGTCGCACCATGTTCGGCTTCAGAATCCTGAAGATTGAGAGGATCCAGAACAAAGCATTATGGGAAGTTTATCAGTGGTAAGTCCACAAGACATGCACTCACCGGAACGTCCACATCGATTACAGCACGTCTGACGGTTTGTGGCACTTTTAGGCAGAAAGACTTTATGAAAAAGAACAACGGAGGCCGAGACGTGACCGAGAAGCAGCTCTTCCACGGCACAGACAGCACACATTTAGATGCCATCTGCCACACCAACTTCGACTGGAGGATCTGTGGGACTCACGGCACGGCCTACGGGAAAGGTGGAGTTCAGATCAAGAAACAGTATTAAAGAAATAGTTGGAGCTGGAAATGTGCTCACCCTCCGAGGCCATCTAACAGCTAGATGAGTTTGTTTCTTCATCAGGTTTGGAGAAATGTCTCAGCAATGGATGCTCTGCATTGAATGGGTGCTGTCAGAACGAGCGTCTGATAAAAACATCACAATAATCCACAGCACTCCAGTCCATCAGTTAACAAGAAGACAAAAGCTGAAAGAAATCCAGAAACAAGAGTCTATAATCCATAATAACACTTCCTCCAGTGAAAAAGTGTTCTGGTCTGAATCAGGAGAGAAATCTGCACAGATCAAGAAAGCCAAAACAGCTCGAAACAAATATGTGAGAGACAACAGGACATGTACTGGAGTGCTGTGGATTATTGTGATGTTTTTATCAGCTCTCATTCTGACGGCACCCATTCACTGCAGAGCATCCATTGTTGAGACACTTCAAGAAACAAACTCATCTAAGACGAGCACATTTTTGGTTTAACTAGTCTTTTGAATGCATGCGACACCTTTCCCCTTTTAACTCGTTCTTAAGAGCCAGAAATACGTCTCTTCTGCAGGTAGCTACTTTGCGAGGGATGCCAAATACTCTCACAGCTACACCAAAGACTCGGGCACTCGTTCCATGTTCGTGTGTCGCGTCCTGGTTGGCAGCTACACCAAAGGTGACTCCAGCTACCTCCGGCCTCCATCCAAAGACGGAGGAGACACCGTCTTCTACGACAGCTGTGTGAACGACGTCTTCGATCCGTCCATATTTGTGGTGTTTGAGAAGCACCAGATCTACCCTGAGTATCTCATCGAGTACAGAGACGCCGGTGGCTATGATACGTCGACCCGTCCTGCGATTGCAAAACCAACAGCAACAGTGAGGAGCCGTGTAGCTGTTCCTGCAGTCACTCGCACACACGCCTCCATCTATAATCCCTCCACACATGCATCTTCTTCATACTCCTCCTCCTCCTCAAACACCTCCTTCTATAAACCCTCTCCAGTGGCATCATCTTCATATACACCCTCTTACGTTTCATCCTCAAGCACCTCCTCTTCTTCCTCCTCTACCTTGCGTGCTTCTTCCTCACTATCTTTTTCCCCATATGCCTCACCTCCTCCAAAGCCTACCAAAAAGTCAGACTGCGTCATTTCCTGACCGTATGATCAGGCAGCATGTGATCACTTTGTTTGCTTTAGAGGAAGTTGGCGAAAGTTCATACTGATTACACAATAACAGAAAGATTGCTTATGAAACAGGAGTGGCGACAGATATTTTAATCTTTATTCTGACATACATCCAAATGTGACATAAAAAAATTAGATGTGGGCGTGGCTTTCAAATGAGTATGCAAATGAGTGTGAGCTTGAAGGGGCGGAGCTTAGACAAAGAAGACCTATATAATCATAATTAAAAAAAGAAACATATACATGGATGAATTGTGTGAAATCTGTAACGTGCATTTAGAAATTTGCTTTAATGGCAATGTAATCTTTGTAATAATCTCAATATTTGAGATACTTGTCACAATAAAGCTTTTCAGTACACAACTTCAGGGAATTCATTTATTGAGCTTTTATTTGTTTCTTAATCCTCAAAGAGATGTGAATGACTGACTCACTTTAGATTTTTTTGTTTCCCAAACCATTCAATACCAGCGTCCCTCAGTGATATAAAAAACATGCTGAAATTAAAAAAATATATTTTATTTCCTTGTTCCTGTTTATAGTAATCTGATTATTTTTGCATAAGGCCTACTTTTGATCATATTAAATGACTTAGTCTTACAAGTTTGGGTGCCAAGTATTTTTGAACAATGAAAAAGCACGTGTTCAACAAATCACTGCGCATGAATGATGTCTTTTATCATTTTAGATTGTTGTGGCCGATAACTCAGGTCACAAGGAACGTTCTCACAACTTCCATAACGTTTTTATAAAAGTGAATAAATGTTAGGACCAAACGTTCCTTAAATCATTTTAGATTAGGAACATTTTATAGCTAAAATTTTATATGCATTCTTAATGTGCTGAGATCGACATTCACTGAACATCCTTATTTGATTATTGATGAATGTTGTAAGAAACGTTTTGTAACCTTTAAATAACATTAATCACGACAAGAAAACTGGACATTTCCACATTTTAGAAACAATGTCCCCACAACATTTTTATAACCTAAATTATTCCCAGGGAAGGCGTTCGTGAACGTCATGTGAATTTAATTAAAACACTGTTTAAAGTAATTATTGTTTAAATTTCAGTCAATGCTCGAGTCAGTGTTCAGAGATTTTTTTATTATTATTACTTTTTTATTATTATGTAACAATACAAACATTAAAACATGAAGGCAGTACAATTAAAATAAAGTCAAGATTAAAAAAACAACAACAACAACAACAACAAAAAAACAAGAATATACAGAGATTTGTTGCCTGGTTAACAACAACTAAAAACAAGGTAATAAAATTACATCCTAAGAAGACACAAAGGACATAAAGTTACTGTCTTCATAGCTTTCAAATGAACAGAACTTTGGATAGTTTCCACATACTCATCTAAGTCCACTTTGAATAAGGAAAAGACAGGTTTAGAGCCAGTAAACTTTTGTTTGTGAATGTGAAATTTAGCTAACAGGAAACATAAACCGTTCACATCTCTGTCAGTTTACATGAGGGTCCAGATTCTGACCCCGAGCAAACTTCATCCTCTGGAGGACAAACAGAATCTTTCATCACAGTTGTAAGTTCAACATTAAACTCAGCTGAGGACATTTCCGCTGCACTTCCTGTGTCAGCCGAGGACATTTCCGCTGCACTTCCTGTGTCAGCCGAGGACATTTCCGCTGCACTTCCTGTGTCAGCCGAGGACATTTCCGCTGCACTTCCTGTGTCAGCCGAGGACATTTCCGCTGCACTTCCTGTCTCAGCTGAGGACATTTCCGCTGCACTTCCTATCTCAGCTGAGGACATTTCCGCTGCACTTCCTATCTCAGCCGAGGACATTTCCGCTGCACTTCCTGTCTCAGCTGAGGACATTTCCGCTGCACTTCCTGTCTCAGCCGAGGACATTTCCGCTGCACTTCCTATCTCAGCTGAGGACATTTCCGCTGCACTTCATGTCTCAGCCGAGGACATTTCTGCTGCACTTCCTGTCTCAGCTGAGGACATTTCCGCTGCACTTCCTGTCTGCACTTCCTATCTCAGCTGAGGACATTTCCGCTGCACTTCCTGTCTCAGCCGAGGACATTTCCGCTGCACTTACTGTCTCAGCTTAGGACATTTCCCCTGCACTTCCTGTCTCAGCTGAGGACATTTCCCCTGCACTTCCTGTCTCAGCTGAGGACATTTCCCCTGCACTTCCTGTCTGCACTTCCTATCTCAGCCGAGGACATTTCCGCTGCACTTCCTGTCTCAGCTGAGGACATTTCCGCTGCACTTCCTGTCTAAGCTGAGGACATTTCCCCTGCACTTCCTGTCTGCACTTCCTATCTCAGCTGAGGACATTTCCGCTGCACTTCCACATTTCCGCTGCACTTCCTGTCTCAGCCGAGGACATTTCCGCTGCACTTCCTGTCTCAGCCGAGGACATTTCCGCTTCACTTCCTGTCTCAGCTGAGGACATTTCCGCTGCACTTCCACATTTCCGCTGCACTTCCTGTCTCAGCTGAGGACATTTCCGCTGCACTTCCTGTCTCAGCCGAGGACATTTCCGCTTCACTTCCTGTCTCAGCTGAGGACATTTCCGCTGCACTTCCTTTCTCAGCTGAGGACATTTCCCCTGCACTTCCTGTCTGCACTTCCTTTCTCAGCTGAGGACATTTCCCCTGCACTTCCTGTCTGCACTTCCTGTCTCAGCTGAGGACATTTACGCTGCACTTCCTGTCTCAGCTGAGGACATTTCCCCTGCACTTCCTGTCTCAGCTAAGGAGAACAGCTGTGCTGTCATGTGATCTATTACTGTAACATTGTACACAGTTTAGATAATATTTGTTTTGACTCATTATATCATGGATATTTATGGAAATGTTTCAGGATTTCAGGATCCTTTATGCATTTCATATAGACATGACAGTTAATTATTGATCTCTCTCTTTCTCTGTG
>NC_081776.1:215000-245000 GCF_963082965.1 Carassius carassius | reverse complement strand
CAGTGTTCTCTCAGTATTCTCTCAGTATTCTCTCAGTGTTCCCTCAGTATTCTCTCAGTGTTCTCTCAGTATTCTCTGTGTTCTCTCAGTGTTCTCTCAGTGTTCTGTCAGTGTTCTCTCAGTATTCTCTCAGTGTTCTCTCAGTATTCTCTCAGTGTTCTCTCAGTGTTCCCTCAGTATTCTCTCAGTGTTCTCTCAGTGTTCTCTCAGTGTTCTGTCAGTGTTCTCTCAGTATTCTCTCAGTATTCTCTCAGTGTTCCCAGTATTCTCTCAGTATTCTCTTAGTATTCTCTCAGTATTCTCTCAGTGTTCTCTCAGCGTTCCCTCAGTATTCTCTCAGTGTTCCCTCAGTGTTCCGTCAGTGTTCCCTCAGTATTCTCTCAGTGTTCTCTCAGTGTTCCCTCAGTATTCTCTCAGTGTTCTGTCAGTGTTCTCTCAGTATTCTCTCAGTGTTCTCTCAGTGTTCCCTCAGTGTTCCGTCAGTGTTCCCTCAGTATTCTCTCAGTGGTCTCTCAGTGTTCCCTCAGTATTCTCTCAGTGTTCTGTCAGTGTTCTCTCAGTATTCTCTCAGTGTTCTCTCAGTGTTCCCTCAGTATTCTCTCAGTGTTCTCTCAGTGTTCCCTCAGTATTCTCTCAGTGTTCTGTCAGTGTTCTCTCAGTGTTCCCTCAGTATTCTCTCAGTATTCTCTCAGTATTCTCTCAGCGTTCTCTCAGTATTCTCTTAGTATTCTCTCAGTATTCTCTCAGTGTTCTCTTTTAGTGTTCCCTCAGTATTCTCTCAGTATTCTCTCAGTATTCTCTGTGTTCTCTCAGTGTTCTCTTAGTATTCTCTCAGTGTTCTCTCAGTTTTCCCTCAGTATTCTCTCAGTGTTCCCTCAGTATTCTCTCAGCATTCTCTCAGTGTTCCCTCAGTATTCTCTCAGTATTCTCTTAGTATTCTCTCAGTATTCTCTCAGCGTTCTCTCAGTATTCTCTTAGTATTCTCTCAGTATTCTCTCAGTGTTCCCTCAGTATTCTCTCAGTATTCTCTCAGTATTCTCTGCGTTCTCTCAGTATTCTCTTAGTATTCTCTCAGTATTCTCTCAGTGTTCCCTCAGTATTCTCTCAGTATTCTCTCAGTATTCTCTGTGTTCTCTCAGTATTCTCTCAGTGTTCCCTCAGTATTCTCTCAGTATTCTCTCAGTGTTCCCTCAGTATTCTCTCAGTGTTCTCTCAGTATTCTCTTAGTATTCTCTCAGTATTCTCTCAGCGTTCTCTCAGTATTCTCTTAGTATTCTCTCAGTATTCTCTCAGTGTTCTCTCAGTGTTCCCTCAGTATTCTCTCAGTATTCTCTCAGTATTCTCTTAGTATTCTCTCAGTATTCTCTTAGTATTCTCTCAGTATTCTCTCAGCGTTCTCTCAGTATTCTCTCAGTGTTCCCTCAGTATTCTCTCAGCGTTCTCTCAGTATTCTCTCAGTGTTCTCTCAGTATTTTCTCAGCGTTCTCTCAGTATTCTCTTAGTATTCTCTCAGCGTTCTCTCTGTATTCTCTTAGTATTCTCTCAGTGTTCCCTCAGTATTCTCTCAGTATTCTCTCAGCGTTCTCTCAGTATTCTCTCAGTGTTCTCTCAGTATTTTCTCAGCGTTCTCTCAGTATTCTCTTAGTATTCTCTCAGTATTCTCTCAGTGTTCTCTCAGTGTTCCCTCAGTATTCTCTCAGTATTCTCTTAGTATTCTCTCAGTATTCTCTTAGTATTCTCTCAGTATTCTCTCAGCGTTCTCTCAGTATTCTCTCAGTGTTCCCTCAGTATTCTCTCAGTGTTCCCTCAGTATTCTCTCAGTATTCTCTCAGCGTTCTCTCAGTATTCTCTCAGTGTTCTCTCAGTATTTTCTCAGCGTTCTCTCAGTATTCTCTCAGTGTTCCCTCAGTATTCTCTCAGTATTCTCTCAGTATTCTCTCAGTGTTCTCTCAGTATTCTCTTAGTATTCTCTCAGTATTCTCTCAGTGTTCCCTCAGTATTCTCTCAGTGTTCCCTCAGTATTCTCTCAGTATTCTCTCAGTGTTCCCTCAGTATTCTCTCAGCGTTCTCTCAGTATTCTCTCAGTGTTCTCTCAGTATTTTCTCAGCGTTCTCTCAGTATTCTCTTAGTATTCTCTCAGTATTCTCTCAGCGTTCTCTCAGTATTCTCTCAGTGTTCTCTCAGTATTCTCTCAGCGTTCTCTCTGTATTCTCTTAGTATTCTCTCAGTGTTCTCTCAGTGTTCTCTCAGTGTTCTCTCAGTATTGCTGCTGTGTGACAAGGTTCCTGTGCTGTTTTTCAGGGTGAAGTACTTCAGAGGACGGAAGCTGAACGGAGAGTATGAGATCCGCGTGGAGCAGGTGAGTGTGTGTGTGTGTGTGTGTGAGTGTGTGTGTGTGTGTGAGAGTGTGTGTGTGTGTGTGTGACTGTGTGTGTGTACATGTATATAGTGTATATATGTTGTATATGTGTATCTATGATTATTTGAATAGGCATTTGACAAAAAAAAACAAAAAACTCAGCTGTTCATTTCCATTCCATATTTTTTTCTTCTTCTTCCTGCTCTTTAATATGCAAGTATATTTATTAATTTAATTAGATTTCTTAACATTTTTACTTTTATTTATTTATCTCATGCTGATGGTTTAGTGTTCGTCAGTGTTTGCCCTGCCTTATAAGGTGTCATCTCTTGCTCAGTCGTGCCCTCAATAGGGAGCAGACAAATCTCACATCCAGCCTACTGCATACTACACACTAGATACTGTGTGTTTGTAACAGAACATTGAGCAGTATGCAGACAACACCTTGGCCTTAAATAAATAAATTAATAAAATTTTTATTGTTTAAATATTTTCATTAATTTCATTCATTTAGTTGTTTATTTAATTATGCATTCATTCTTATTTTGATTAAATTTATATTTATTATTTATTATATTATGACTTTATTTGTTGGGAATCCCAAAAGAAAAAAAAATGCAAAATTCTAAAAATACAAAATAAGAAAAGAAAATAAGAAAATGTTGAATAAATCGTTGTATCTGTGCTGATAACATGTTGTTTAGGATCCGGTTTGCAGTCTGCTGTGTGTGTCTTTACACTAATGACACATTATCCTCAGCTCCAAAAATACCTGCCAGATTCCAGAGATCACGACGCCAGAGCTGTCTGTGTGTGTGTGTGTGTGTGAGTGTGTGTGTGTGTGAGAGTGTGTGTGTGCAGTTGTGCTGATGAATATTTTTGTGGAAACTGACACATTCACAGATGAATAGAAAGTTTAAAAGAACAGCATTTATTGGAAACAGAAATCTACTGTAACATTATAAATGTCTTTACTGTCACGTTTGATCAATGTAATGTGCCCTTGATGAGTAAAAGTATCAGATAATGTTTGAACAGTAGTGCATCTTGACATCATCATGTTCAAACGCTCCTTTAAATTAAATTGACTGACCACAGATTTAGTTTTTAATTGCCTGAAAATCCTTATTTAATATAAATGGATATATCATGAAGAGTAATTAGAATGTTTTAACTGAAAATGCCGTTTTTCACACGTGTGTTTGCTCGAACATCTGCATGAGGATGAGCAATGCTCGTCGTTTTTCCTTTTCCTTGGAAATGAGGAATGTTGTCTTGGCAGCTGTTCCTTTCTTCAGTTAAATGCACTGAATTGCTAGTTAAGTGCTGTGTCTGTGGTGTGTGTTGTGTGTGTTTCAGGCTGAGTTCTCGGAGATCAATCTGGTGTCGGATGTGAACTCCGGCTGTACGGTGGACATGCAGGTGAACCGCGGAGGAACTAAAGTGGTCAGGTCTGTTATCTCTCTGTCACCAAGATACGTTTCACACGCTTAATTAGTATTTATTTCAGTTTTATCTTTCAGTTTTAGTTAAAGTCTTAGTGTTTTTAAAAAGTTGTTTTTTTTAAATAATGTATTAATATTTTGAATTATTTTTATTTTTTATTTCAGGTATTTTTCATTTTAGTTAACATTTGATTTTTGTATTTGTCTGTATAGGTTTTATTAATATTCTGAAGAATTAAAATTTGTATAATTTCAGGTCTTTATTTTAGTTAAAGTTTTGGGGTTTTTGTTCATGTTTTTAATTACGATTTGTAAAAAAATATATCCATATAGTTTTTATTAATATTTTGAATTATTTTTCTTTTTTATTTCAGGGATATTATTATAGTTAACCTTTTAGATTTCTGTTCATTTTTATAATTTATAATTTATTTTTATAATTTCAGATTGTTTTTTTATTTACAATTTTAGCTTTTATATAAATATGCATACAGTTTTTATAAATATTTAGAATTTTTATATTTATTATAATTTCAGTTTTTATTTTATTTTAGGTAACATCTTAGTGTTTTTCTTTTTTGTTTTTAAATATCTATTTTTTATATTTAGAATTTTCGGTTTTGTTTTTGGTTTTATTATTCTATTTGTAGATTTAGTGTTTTGTTAATTTTTTTTTCAAAAATGTCTATATTGTTTTTTACATATTTGGAATTATTTAAAAAATTATTTAAATAAAAAAATAAAATATTTATTTATTTTATTTTTAGTTGTTATTTATTTATTTGTACATTTTGTGCATTTTTTCAATGTGTTTTTTTAAAAATATGTCTATATAGTGTTTTATTATCATATTAAGTTAAACTAAATGAAAATGAGAAATGTTGACTTGGCAAATAGCTGAAATAAAAATATTTTAGTAATGTTTCTATTAGTGGTTTTAATTGTAGTTTTTAGGTGTTTAGCTTGAGTCTGATCTGACGTTTTCAGCATTTCATTGAGTTGTTTTAATTGTATTTTGTATGAAGTCAGTGTATAGAAAATCACATTAACTAGCTGCATCATCCTCTAACTAACCTCAAACTAACCCAGTCCTGTCCCCCTGTCTGAAGCAGCAGCTGTTTTCTGTGTGTGGCGTGTGATTCGAGCCGCTGTATTAATAAAGCTCATCTTAATGAAAACACTGTGGCTGTAATGGAGCCTGCAGTATGTACTTCCTGTCTGGGCCTCTCACACGCGCACCACTCTCGGCTTCACATGACCATCATCTGCCAAACACACGGAGATTATTTACACCTGCCTCACTTAAGCAGACATCTTATACTAGTTTAATAAAAGCCACTATTAATAGTGTGTGTATGAACCGGCCCTTTAAGAAACACACACTCACACACACTAACAGTCTATTTTGCCCATTTATCAGATCAAAAATACAGTAAAAAATGTGAAATATTATTATAATGTAAGAAAACCGCTTTCTTTTTGAATCTCTGTTAAACTGTAATTTATTTCTGTGATGCTCCGCTGTATTTTCAGCAGCATTCCTCCAGTCTTCAGTGTCACATGATCTTCAGAAATCATTCTGATATCTCTGTGTTGGTTTGTTGCAGATCGTTCAGGCCAGATTTCGTGTTGATCCGTCAGCACGCCTACAGCATGACCCCGGGAGAGGACTTCAGGAACCTGGTGATCGGCTTGAACTACGGCTCCGTTCCCAGCGTTAACTCGCTCTTCTCCATCTACAACTTCTGCAGCAAACCATGGGTGGTGCGTCTGAACCCTCACTAGTGCACAAACACCAGTCCGAACTCTCACTAGTGCACACACACCAGTCTGAACCCTCACTAGTGCACACACACCAGTCTGAACCCTCACTAGTGCACACACATACCGGTCCGAACCCTCACTGGTGTACAAACACCAGTCCGAACCCTCACTGGTGCACAAAGACCAGTCTGAACCCTCACTGGTGCACAAACACCAGTCTGAACCCTCACTGGTGCACAAACACCAGTCTGAACCCTCACTAGTGCACACACATACCGGTCCGAACCCTCACTGGTGCACAAACACCAGTCCGAACCCTCACTGGTGCACAAAGACCAGTCCGAACTCTCACTAGTGCACACACACCAGTCTGAACCCTCACTAGTGCACACACACCAGTCTGAACCCTCACTGGTGCACAAACACCAGTCTGAACCCTCACTAGTGCACACACACCGGTCCGAATCCTCACTAGTGCACACACACCGGTCCGAACCCTCACTAGTGCACACACACCGGTCCGAACCCTCACTAGTGCACACACACCGGTCCGAACCCTCACTAGTGCACATACACCGGTCCGAACCCTCACTAGTGCACACACACACCGGTCCGAACCCTCACTAGTGCACACACACTGGTCCGAACCCTCACTAGTGCACACACACCGGTCCGAACCCTCACTAGTGCACACACACCAGTCCGAACCCTCACAAGTGCACACACACCGGTCCGAACCCTCACTAGTGCACACACACACCGGTCCGAACCCTCACTAGTGCACTAACTCGGTCGGAACCCTCACTAGTGCACACACACCAGTCCGAACCCTCACAAGTGCACACACACCGATCCGAACCCTCACTAGTGCACACACACACACACCGGTCCGAACCCTCACTAGTGCACTAACTCGGTCCGAACCCTAACTAGTGCACACACACCGGTCCGAACCCTCACTAGTGCACACACACACACCGGTCCAAACCCTCACTAGTGCACGCACCGGTCCGAACCCTCACTAGTGCACACACCGGTCCGAAACCCTCACTAGTGCACACACACACTGGTCTGAACCCTCACTAGTGCACACACACCGGTCCGAACCCTCACTAGTGCACACACACAAACCAGTCCGAACCCTCACTGGTGCACACACACCAGTCCGAACCCTCACTAGTGCATACACACACCGGTCTGAACCCTCACTAGTGCACACACACCGGTCCGAACCCTCACTAGTGCACACACACAAACCAGTCCGAACCCTCACTGGTGCACACACACCAGTCCGAACCCTCACTAGTGCATACACACACCGGTCTGAACCCTCACTAGTGCACACACACACACCGGTCCGAACCCTCACTAGTGCACACACACACACCAGTCCGAACCCTCACTACTGCACACACACACCGGTCCGAACCCTCACTAGTGCATGCACACACCGGTCCGAACCCTCTCTAGTGCATACACGCACACACCGGTCCGAACCCTCACTAGTGCACACACACACTGGTCTGAACCCTCACTAGTGCACACACACACTGGTTCCAAACCCTCACTAGTGCACACACACACCGGTCCGAACCCTCACTAGTGCACACACACACACCAGTCCGAAGCCTCACTAGTGCATACACATGCCGGTCCGAACCCTCACTAGTGCACACACACACACCGGTCCGAACCCTCACTAGTGCACACACACCAGTCCGAACCCTCACTAGTGCATACACACACCGGTCCGAACCCTCACTAGTGCACACACACACACCAGTCCAAACCCTCACTAGTGCACACACCAGTCCGAACCCTCACTAGTGCATACACACAACGGTCCGAACCCTCACTAGTGCACACACACACACACCAGTCCGAACCCTCACTAGTGACCACACCAGTCCGAACCCTCACTAGTGCATACACACTCCGGTCCGAACACTCACTAGTGCATACACACACACCAGTCCGAACCCTCACTAGTGCATACACACACACCAGTCCGAACCCTCACTAGTGCAAACACCGGTCCGAACCCTCACTAGTGCACACACACACACCGGTCCGAACCCTCACTAGTACACACACACACACCAGTCCGGACCCTCACTAGTGCAAACACCGGTCCGAACCCTCACTAGTGCACACACCAGTCTGAGCCCTCACTAGTGCACACACACCGGTCCGAACACTCACTAGTGCATACACACCGGTCAGAACCCTCACTAGTGCACACACACCGGTCAGAACCCTCACTAGTGCATACACACCGGTCAGAACCCTCACTAGTGCATACACACCAGCCCAAACCTCACTAGTGCATACACACCAGCCCAAACCTCACTAGTGCACACACACCGGTCAGAACCCTCACTAGTGCACACACACACACACCGGTCGGAACCCTCACTAGTGCACACACACCGGTCCGAACCCTCACTAGTGCACACACACACACAGGTCCGAACCCTCACTAGTGCACACACACACACCAGTCCGGACCCTCACTAGTGCAAACACCGGTCCGAACCCTCACTAGTGCACACACCAGTCTGAGCTCTCACTAGTGCACACACACCGGTCCGAACACTCACTAGTGCATACACACCGGTCAGAACCCTCACTAGTGCACACACACCGGTCAGAACCCTCACTAGTGCATACACACCAGCCCAAACCTCACTAGTGCACACACACCGGTCCGAACCCTAACTAGTGCACACACACCGGTCAAAAGCGTCACTAGTGCACACACACCGGTCCGAACCCTCACTAGTGCACACACACACACACACACACCAGTCCGAACCCTCACTAGTGCACACACCGGTCCGAACCCTCACTAGTGCACACACACCAGTCCGAACCCTCACTAGTGCATACACACCGGTCAGAAGCCTCACTAGTGCACACACACCGGTCAGAACCCTCACTAGTGCACACACACCGGTCAGAACCCTCAGTAGTGCACACACACCGGTCCGAACCCTCACTGGTGCACACACACACCAGTCCGAACCCTCACTAGTGCAAACACCGGTCCGAACCCTCACTAGTGCACACACCAGTCTGAGCCCTCACTAGTGCACACACACCGGTCCGAACACTCACTAGTGCATACACACCGGTCAGAACCCTCACTAGTGCACACACACCGGTCAGAACCCTCACTAGTGCATACACACCAGCCCAAACCTCACTAGTGCACACACACCGGTCCGAACCCTAACTAGTGCACACACACCGGTAAAAAAAGCGTCACTAGTGCACACACACCGGTCCGAACCCTCACTAGTGCACACACACACACACACACCAGTCCGAACCCTCACTAGTGCACACACCGGTCCGAACCCTCACTAGTGCACACACACCAGTCCGAACCCTCACTAGTGCATACACACCGGTCAGAAGCCTCACTAGTGCACACAAACCGGTCAGAACCCTCACTAGTGCACACACACCGGTCAGAACCCTCAGTAGTGCACACACACCGGTCCGAACCCTCACTGGTGCACACACACACCAGTCCGAACCCTCACTAGTGCACACACCGGTCCGAACCCTCACTAGTGCACACACACCAGTCCGAACCCTCACTAGTGCACACACACCGGTCAGAACCCTCACTAGTGCACACACACTAGTCCGAACCCTCACTGTTGCACACACACCAGTCCGAACCCTCACTAGTGCACACACACCGGTCAGAACCCTCACTAGTGCATACACACACCGGTCCGAACCCTCACTAGTGCACACACCGGTCCGAACCCTCACTAGTGCACACACACCAGTCCGAACCCTCACTAGTGCACACACACCGGTCAGAACCCTCACTAGTGCACACACACTAGTCCGAACCCTCACTGTTGCACACACACCAGTCCGAACCCTCACTAGTGCACACACACCGGTCAGAACCCTCACTAGTGCATACACACACCGGTCCGAACCCTCACTAGTGCACACACACCGGTCAGAACCCTCACTAGTGCATACACACACCGGTCCGAACCCTCACTAGTGCACACACACCGGTCAGAACCCTCACTAGTGCATACACACACCGGTCCGAACCCTCACTAGTGCACACACACCGGTCAGAACCCTCACTAGTGCATACACACACCGGTCCGAACCCTCACTACAATATTTCTTTTCTCAAAGAAAAAAAAAATTATACTACGTAAAAAGAGATAATAAATAATTATTTATTATTATAAAGACCATCATTTATTATTAAATATAACTATTAAAATATTAAACTTGTTTTATTTTTATCGGTTCTCATTTTTGCGTTATATGCCAAAATAATTAAAACTAAAACTGAAATAAAAATGTGTAAGAACTACATAAACACACACACACACACATATATATATATATATATCTCAAATAAATATTAGCAGTATAATATGTATATACATATATATATATATATATATATATATATTATTTTTTTTTTTTTATCGCTTCTCATGTTTGATTGATATACTAAAATACCTAAAACTAAAAATTTGTTTAGAACTACATGGAAACATTTAATATAAAAAATATATATATTTAGGCATTAGCCAAGACATAATTTAGGTCACTATAAAACACAAACAATTATTATAAGCTAATTTAACCAAAAATAAAAGCTAAATTAGCTCAAATATGTTGTGAGACATGCTCAGTTTAGTTTAGACAACTTTAAAAGAGTGGAATGTTTACAGTGTTTCTAAAATACAAAAAGCAGCAGAGAAATGAACAAAACCGGCTTAAACTGAAACCACGTTACAATATTCCTGGGCTCCAAGTCAAGTACTTTTTTAGTTTTTTTGAGGATGATGAAGAGGAACGCTGAGTTCTCTGTAATAATGAATCCTTCATGTGTTTGTGTCCTGGTTCCTCAGTTCTCTCACATGATCAAGCTCTACCAGACTCTGGGTCCAGAGAAGTTCCCGCTCAACGAGCAAACCTTCTTCCCCAACCACACACAGATGGTGAGTCTGTTACCTGTTCCTCACCAGCTCACCCCAAAATGACAATCTGCTCCCCTTCAGATGATCCCAGATGTGGACGAGTTTGGAGAAATGCGGCAATGCATCAGTGTCTCATCAACAGATGCTCTGCAGTGAATGGGTGCCGTCAGAATGAGAGTCTGATAATAACCAGAACACTTTTTCACTGGAGGAAGCTGGATGTGTTTCATCTTTTGTCTTCTCCAGATGTTAACTGATGGACCGGAGTGCTGTGATGTTTTTATCAGACTCTCATTCTGACGGCACCCATTCACTCCAGAGCATCAGTTGATGAGACACTGATGCAATGACACATTTCTACAAACCTGATGAAGAAACAAACTCATCCTGACACATAACACATTTTCAGTCAATGTAGATTTTTTTTCTAGAATAATGATGACAAGAGAGTCACAGAGCCATTTTCACAAGGTTTATTATAAAAATATAAAACAGAGATATTAAAAATTGAATCGATTGGAAATGGTCATCAGTCTCTCTCTCTCTCTCTCTCTCTCTCTCACACACACACACACACAAGAGCGTTCAGTGAGAGTCAGACGGGTCTGATGTTTGTGTTACAGACAGAATATTAACATGATCTAAAAACATGCGTCCGAGGCTGAGACTAAAGCAGCGACGCAGGAATGAAGCGTCTGATTCATATCGGATTCGTATCGGATTCATATCGGATTCATATCTGATTCATATCGGATTCATATCTGATTCATATCGGATTCATATCTGGTTCATATCGGATTCATATCGGATTCATATCTGGTTCATATCGGATTCATATCGGATTCATATCTGATTCATATCGGATTCATATCTGGTTCATATCGGATTCATATCTGATTCATATCGGATTCATATCTGATTCATATCAGATTCAAATCTGATTCATATCGGATTCATATCTGATTCGTATCTGATTCGTATCTGATTCATATTTGATTCGTATCGGATTCATATCGGATTCATATCTGTCAAACATCGACTCTCCCGTCAGAAAATGCCATCGGTCATGGTCATCGGTCTAGATGCTGAAAAGATGTGATCGATCTACCGTTTATAATCTCTGCTTTACAGTAATACAAAAATACTAATCACGATCCCGATACTTTATATCATAAACAGCAAGAAGGAAGGAATCATTTCTCTGTGTTTCTGGACTCATAAATAGATACTGGAGCGTGTAACTCTGCCACACGCACATAAACAACAGCAAGCATCCGTATCATGTTTATAAAGCAGCACATCATCACTATAAAAGAGCTCATTTTTAATCTGTTAATGCGGAAGGCTCGCAGTACCAGCGCTTCACGGGTCTGTGGTGTTGATGAGGAGCTTGTCGCGAGCGCTCGTGCCTCTGTACCAGCTGCAGTAGCCCTCTTTCTGCTGGACGCAGGCGTAGTGACGCCACTGATGACCCGGGTAACTGAAGTGTGGAGACAGCATGTCTGTCCACAGACACTCGTTCTTGGACGTGATGAAGCAGGGCACAGTGTAGCACGGCTTGATCTGCAAACACAGGACAGATGAGCGTCTAGATCAGCTCCTGAGATGCACTGTGTCCTCAGAGATGCAGGGCTTTTTATTTGGAAATCGTGTTGTATGTATTTAATGGTGATTTTTCATTGCTAAATGAACATCTGCATGGTAAAGCAGCTTTATTTTTTATCAAGTCCTGTTTTTTTTTTTGGTTTTAATGGTCAAATAAAAAATTTAGTAATCGCAAGTTTAAATCTTGAAACTTGTACAATTTAATAAATTTATTAAAAGTTTATTAAATATATATGTAGGGGCCTTTGTCCATTGTATTTTTTCCCCAAATTAAAAATTTTCCATTAAAATTTTTTTTTTGTTTACATTTTTCTTGGCTTAATTTTAATGGTTAATTTTTATTTATTTATTTTTTTCAAAATTTGGCTTTAATAGTTAAATTAAAATTGAGTAATCGAAACACACGTCTAATTGATCTAAATCTTGAAACTTGCACAATTTATTAAGTTTATCAAAAATATTTATTTTTAGTGCCTTATCAAATCCATTAAATTTTTTCCCAAAATACATTTTTTTTCCATATAATTTTTTTTTGTTTGTTTACATTTTTCTCGACTTCGTTTTATAGGTTTATATAAATTGTAATAATTTTTGGTTTTAAAGGGTAAATAGAATTTTAGTAATTGAAGCGCACGTCTAATTTATTTAAATCATGAAATTTGCACGATTTAACATCAATTTATTAAACGTTTATCACAAATATATATTTTTCGAACAAAAACCATGTCTAATTAATTGCAGTTATGAAACGTACACAGTTTAAAAACAAAAAATTCCTTTTTTGGGGTGTGTTTCCTTTTTTTTCATTAAAACGTTTTGCTTGGTTTCTTTTTTGTTTTTGTTAACATATTAATAAAAAAGCATTTATAATTAATCAAACTGAATATACTAATGCAAACAATATATTTTTTTATAAAATACACCCCCCCCCATTTTAATGGTTAAAATACATTTTAATAATCAAAAAGCACATCTACTTCTTCAGCTCATAAACCTGGTGTTTTTTCTCATCAGTTCTGTGTGTGTTAATGAGCCAGTGATAACGAGTCTAACGAGCGCGTGCCCATTACCCATGATCCCTCAGCACATCGGCGCTCAGATCTGAGTCCAGACTGGCTGCCAAACATCTGGTTTCTCTCTTCAGACGAGGCGTGTGTGTGCCGCCGGGGATTATGGGACGTCAGACGATGAGAATAGCACTCACCCTGCAGTCACAGCCCAGCTGATAGCGGTGGTTCATGCCCTTCTTCTGCGCCAGAGACAGACGCTCCCATCGCTCGTTAAAGTTACACAGCCCCGTGTACAGCTTCCCGTCGTGAACCCGGCCTGCACACACACACACACACACACATGTGAGGTCAAGCGGCTCTATATTTAACTGTTTGTGGATTATGAGCTCCAGCAGAACAGGTGTGTGTCACACGCTTCACATGATGACAGATAAACATCAACATCTCGTCACGCTTCGCTGTGTTTCTGGATACACAGCCATTAATGAGCCACGGAAAGACACTGTGACTCTACTGGCATTGACTGAAAACTACTAATTATTCCAAAGATAATATAATGAAATCAAACAAATATTCATTATAACAAATAAAAAAAAATTATAGAGAGAGAGAAAATATTTTAATTTGAGTTTTATTCATTTTTTAAATATTTTGTTTTATGTTTTTATAATATTAAAATATTAACTATTTCATCAACTGTATTTTCAGAATTAAAAAAAAAAAAACAATATATTTTATATAAAGTAAATATTTTAATAAATATATTAATCATCTATATCTATAAATTTATATTTTATGAAATAATTATATATTATTTTATATAATATAATTAGTATTTTTTATTATGTAAATGTATATAATAAAATATATATTTTATACAATTTAATATATCATACATTAAAAAGCATCATATATATTTTATATAAAGTATATTTAAATATTTAAATAAAGATATTAATTATCTATATCTATACATTTATAATATATAAAATAATTATGTATTATCATATATAATAATTTGTATTATGTAAATGTATATAATAATATATATTTTATACAATTTAATATATTTTATATATACAATATTTATAATTTAAATATATCATAAAATAAAAAAGCATATATATATATAGTTTGTTACTGTACGTGACTGTTAATTGCCCCTAGGGGAAAAGTAAAATGGAAATGAATTTAATTGATATATTTTTACGTAGTTATATTGTTATAGTTACAGAATTCACACTTCTTCCATCTGTATCTTTACACAGAAATCTTGTCAATTTAAATCATGATTTTCTGTCCGTCAGTGAATTGTCTCTCTCTATATAGCATCGTTAGTGTGTGTGTGTGAGAGTGTGTGTGCGCGTGTCTGTGTCTGTGTGTGTGTGAGAGTGTGTGTGTGTGTGTGTCTCTCACCTGTGATCAGGTATTGGTATTTGTTGATGTCAAACTTGACTCCACACATGCTCTCGAAGTTGTGTGTGTAAACGTACTGCACGTGCTGCATCTTCTCGAAGCCCTTGTACATCTGCAGACACACACACACTGAGGAATCAAGGGATCTGTGTGTGTGTGTGTGTGTGTGTGTTAACGTGATCTGGTGTGTGTGTGATGCTCTCACCTTCATCTGTTTGACCGTGTAGCGCAGAGTGCCAAACGGATCGTCGTTCAGCAGCTTCTTCCCCACGATTTTAGCTCTGATCACTGCAAACACACACACACACACACACACACAAACACACCCGCTGGGTCATCAAGAGCACACACACACACACCGCAGCAAGGCATCATGGGAGCATCAAAACTGGGGCTGCACAGAGAACACAGTCGTAGAGCGCATCGAGACGAGAGAAGCGCATCACACAACATCTATCTGTGACAGCACACTGCCCATTTAAAAGATATAATATCAGATTTAAAATACATTTATTTTTTTATATAATATTTTTAAATATTAAATTTCCCATATATTTTTAATGTATTTTCTGAATTTTATTATATAACCTTTATTTATCAAGTTTTATATATATATATATATTTTGTATAAAATATTAAATATCTTTTAATGTCTTTACTAAATTTTAGCTATGTTAGTGTTTCATTGTAAAATAAATAAATGACATTATGAGTAGTGAAAAATAAAAACAATTTAATATTTAAAATTAAAAAAAAAAAGTTATAATATATAATATATAATATTTTTAAATATATAATGTTTCATCTATTTTAAATGTATTTTCTGAATTTAAATATATAAACTTTATTTAATAATTTTTTAAAATATATATATATATTGTATAAAATATTAAATATATTTTTAATGTGTCTTTATAGTTCTTATTGTTTATTTTAGTTTTAGCTTTATTAGTGTTTCAGTTTAAAATAAATAAATTACAGTATGGTTAGAAATGATGAGTAGCTGAAATAAAAATAATATTTAAAATTAATTTAAAGTTCACTTAAAATATATTATTTTTCTATAAATTAAAAAAAAAAAAATTAATTTAAATATATAAACTTTATTTAATAAACTGATATATATATATATATATATATATATATATATATATATATTCTTTTTTTTATTATAAAATATTAAATATCTTTTAATAGGTGTTCTTATTTTTCATTTAAATTTTAGCTATAGTAGTGTTTCAGTTTAAAATAAATTATGTAATGGTTAGAAATGATGAGTAAAAAGTATATATAAAATAATATATAATAAAATATTTAATTTTATATACATTCCATTCCATTATTTGGCAGTAAGTGTGTGTGAAGTGTGTGTTTCTGACAGATGCTCGTGTCGTGAGGATCTAGTTCGCTTCCTCAGAGACGCAGCAGAATGAGGTCGTGTCAATACGAGCAGAATCTTTCCCAGAATCCCCTGCAGCGCTTCCCATCGGTGACCCGATCCGGCCGAACACACACCAGACAGAGAAACACCGCTGGAATGCGGTTCAAAGGTCACATCACTGAACTCCAGTGTGAGCGTGTGGAGCTGCGCTCTGATTGGCTGAACTCTGAACGTCTATGAAACACAATTGTGCGAGAGCTACTGTACTCTGTACTGTACTGTACTGTGAACCTCAGATAAAGCCCTAATAACTGCTCTATATTCATCTATATTCACACTTACACTTCAGGACGCAGTGAGAGAGAAATGGGTCAGGAACCACCGATCTCGCTCTCATTTCTGTTTGCTGAAGAAGCTAGTGAATGTTTTCACACTTCTGATCATTTCCCACCTGGTTACAGGTCGATCAAACATGACCAGCATGCATACAATTACTGAAGCTCGATTATTAACAAACTCTTGGATTTAATCATTCTCGTAAAGCAGCGGGTTTATATTTGTGTATCTAAGTTTCTGAGTGAATATTGACAAACTGCTCCATAATTTGGTTCTATTGCCAAAATTATACACAAATAATGTTTTTTCACAAAAAAAACCCTAAATATTTTGCCTAAATTATCAGAAAATAATGCAATTTTTTCACAAAAAAAAAAAATATTTTGCTAAAATCATCCACAATGTTTTTTCACAAAAAAATAAACCCTAAATATTTTGCCAGAATGATCAGAAAATGCATTTTTTTCACTAAAAATATATAAATATTTTGCTAAAATCATCTACAAATAATCTTTTTTCACTCAAAAACTGAATATTGGCAAAATTATTCACAAATATTGCCAAAATTATCAGAAAAAAATATGATTTTTTAACTAAATTGTTTTAAATATTTTACCAAAAAAATGTTTTAATCAAAAACTGAATATTGGCAAAATTATCTACATAAATTACATAAAATTATCAGAAAAAGAATGATTTTTTTTTTTCAGTGAAAAATTTTAAATTTACCAAAAATAGCCACAAATATTGTCAAAATAATCCAGGATATTGATTTTTTTTTCACTCAAAAACCATCTATTTTACCATAATTATCGACAAAAATGTCCATAATAATTCAAAATAATGCTTTTTATTTTTTTGACGAAATCATCAACAAATACTGTAATACAAAATGATCCACATATTTTATTTGACTCAGAAATTGATCCCTGGCGAAACGATCCACAAATAATATCTTTTTCACTCGTTCGGATCAACGAGGCCTACGATCAGTCAGCTCCAGAAACAAACACAATTCAACAGAACGACCGAGTCCAGTATTTGGGGAGAGGTTTACAAGCAGTTCTTTAACATGCTAACAAGTTTGTGCTCAGATGGGAACCAGACCTCTGCTGGCGAGATATTATCCTCCAGAGGCCAAAGTGTAGAGCAAAACACTAATCTAGAGCTCGAAAGGCCTTTAGTGCGGTGCTCCAGAGTCAATCAAGCGCTTCAGTTTCCTTCAAAGCGCTGCCAGCTGGAGCTACATGCAGGATCTGAGCTGCTATTACATTACACTTAACCTGCTAGTGTTAACGCTCTTTATTATTGAAAGGATGTTTGAATAAATCTGGCATGAAAACTCGATTTAAAAAGCCTCACGCGCTGCTTACACTCAGTTTTATTTTAGTGTTGATTATTAAATAAGCATCATTTTCGGTTTCAGTTTTTGGCTGAATGAAAACTTTCATTTCGGATTTAATTTTGTTTATATTTCAACAATTAATTGAAATGCAAACATAATCATATCATGAAAAAGTATAAAAATAATTTAATTGTTTGCATACACTGAATGTTAATTATTAAATAAATGTGTGATTTAATTAATTGATTATTAAATAAGCATAATTTTCCGTTTTAGTTTTTGGCTTAAATAAAATTTTATTTTCATTTTGGTAAAAAAATAAAAATAATTGTTTTTTTTTATATATATATGCACTCTATTACATATTACTTAACCAGATTTTTATCACAGCTTCCATTTAAATGTTTATATATTTCAACAACAAACTGAAGTGGCAGCAGATTTTATTTTTTTGGTTATTAAATCAATTTAATTTAATTAGTTTTTGGCTAAATGAAAGCTTTAATTTCAGTTTACGTAAAAAATACATAAATCTAAAATGATATAAAAATAAATACATACACATTTCTGTGCATCATTAATGGAGCACAATGTAGAAACCCTGACTGGATGTGAAGCGTATGTTCTACAGCGGAAAGCAAAGTACTTCTGGAGGAAGTCTGGCGAGCGGCCAGCGATTCAGACACGCTCACAATAGCTGCAGTCTTTGCCATTCATACAGCATGGATACCACCAGCACAGAGCCAAAGTCACATTTTATGGGACATCTCAATATCTAGTTTATCCACAAACACATCATCAGTATGCAAGTCATACTTGGCCTCTTAACCAGACGCTCGGGCTCGGGTTTCCACGCTCATGAAACGGGATTCTGTGGGTGTCACGATGAGGAAACCCGGCGTGACAGGCGTTAAATGCATTCGCTCAGGGATGACACACTAACATCAACACGAGATGATTGACAGGTGGTTAATGACGGCGACTGGAAATGATTATAAAACGAGAATTCGACCAGGAATGCGTCTAACGATTTCGGTAAAATAATTTCAGGTTGACGAAGGTTTTTTGATTTTGTTTTCATTAGTTGTTTGCATAAAGAATGTTAACTATAACATTTTAAAAATCGTTCTGAAAACTCATTCATAATTGGACGATAACTCGTTATAATTCTGTAAGAATAGCCACGTCCACATTTTAATAAAGGAGTTGGAAAGAGTTAAAACATTAATAGCCATCCTGCTTTAAAGAGCTCAACCATTTAAAGCGGCAGAGAAAAAAATTAATTTGCGCGCTTTTAATAAAAAGAACGTTATCATTCGCTAATATTATTATCATTATATTTATTGCTTGTGGGAATCACTTTCAGAGCATTTTTTCTAGTTAGAGAATGGTAAAAACAATGACAGCCAATCAGAATACAGAATTTAAAGTTCCAGTATTTCGGAAAACAAAACGGCGTGCTTATAATAAACACAATGTTATTGTTCGCTATTATAGTTATCGTATCCATCTTGCTTTAAAGTGCGCACTGTAATGTTGACCGATCGTAATTGTAGTGCGCACTTTTGTATTATTTATGTTTATTATTTATTATAATAAACACAATGTTAGCATCCGTTGGTGTTGATGCTAATTAGTTATCATTGTAGTTATCGTTCTACCTCGAACGGGTCAAAACTTCAAGAGAATAGTGAAGTCCACAGTACAACTATACCGATAACGACACAAAACAAAATCGATGGAATCATTTTCAGAGGTTTTTATTCCACCAGATGAACGATAAAATTATTCACAGTTAGTTAGAATCAAGAGCGCACTGCAATTATGTTGACGGAATGCAATTACAGCACACAAAAATTATCGTCAATTGATGTGGATGCAGATTTAGTTATCGTTCTTGGAATGAACGATTCCGCTCGCCTCCAACGATACACGATAAAAACATTGACGGCCAATCAGAATCCAACTGACTTTAAAGTGCGCATTGCAATTATGTTGACAACATTAGTGCACAGTTCATTATTATTATTATTATATGTTAATTATTACTTATAATAAACAAAATGTTAGCATCTGTTGGTGTGGATGCTAATTAGTTATCGTTGTAGTTATCATTCTAACTTAAACGGGTCAAAACTTCAAGAGAATAGTGAAGTCAACAGTACAACTATACCGATAACGAAATGAAACGAGCGTTTTTATTCCAGCAGTTGAGCGATAAAATCATCGTGGGTCGGTCAGAATCAAGTGCGCACTACAATTATGTTGACCAAACGCAATTGCAGCACACTTAGAATAAACTTAAAATTATCGTCTATTGATGTGAGTGCGAATATAGTTATCGTAATAGTTATTGTTTATAATTATCGTTCTTGGAAGAATGATACAACTGAAATAGTTTTTAATGCTACACGATTAAAACATTCACAGCCAGAATCAAAATCATGAATTATATCGTTCATCGGTGTGGATGCTTATATAGTTATCGTAATAGTTATATTTATAGTTATCGTTCTTGGAAGGAACTCTATTAACGGAAGTGTGTACTCAAGTATGTAGACTATGTAACTGCAGTGAGTTTTTAGAACAGACAGAACCTTATCCTTCGTTGGTGTGGATGCAAATATAACGATCATTACCGTTATATTTAGCGTGAATGGATTTTAAATCTTTTTTTAGCAGCTAATGGACTCCCGGACTGCGGTTTGAGCAGCACTGCACTCAGTCGTAGTGGTTTTCTGCTGGTTTCTACCATCTTCTGTGATTCAGGTGTATGCCTGAACTCATCACATCATCTCCATCATTCAGCTACCGCTCCATTTAACCCTTCAGAAACACCATTAACCAATCTGATTAACTCTTTGTTACTAGGAATATCTAGAGTAGAAGAAAACTCCCGTTTATTTTTCCAGTTTGACAGAAGAAAAGGAACAGTTTGAAAAACGATACCGGCGTTCTAGCGCGTTTGTTGCCATGGATACCGCGAACTCTTTCTTCGCTCGGGTACCAGCGAACTTTTCGCTTCTCGCGTTTGAGGGAAAGCGCGCAGTGACGCACTTGACTTCTGATTGCTTCTGTTTGATCGTCTGTTCATGTGCAGCTGCAACGCCACGAAAACGCGTTACATAACACTGTCATCAAACGTGTGCATTATGAATAACTCATGCTATCACACACACACACACACACTTCTTACCGATGTCGGAGTGACAGTACGCGTCCTGTGGATGAGACGGCACGCACGAGCACGCGTCTGACGCCTGGTACATCAGACAGAAGAGAGAGAACAGGAGGAACGCGAGCACAACACAAGACTTCATCCTGAAGGGAACGCGGTGCTGTCAGACTGGAACGCGCCTCGCGTGCACACTGCTCTAGGGCGCTCCCGACGCCAAGTACATATAGTGCGCCCGCGGGAGCGTCACGAGCGCGCGACCAATCACAGCGCGCGCTGATTAACATTACATGCGCATGACGTAATGGAAGTGACCTCATAATGATGTTTTTTTGTTTTTTTTGTTTTTTTGAGGTTTGCTTCAGCAGACTCGCGTTTCCACTGTGAGGCGGAATATATATCGAGTCCGCCTGGAGAACGGGTTAAGACTGTGGCTTTAGGGCTAAATTCATCAAAACCCACCCAAAAAAAAAAAAAAAAAAGATTCAGGGACTCTTCAGTTCATCTGCTATACCAGTCTGAAGTGTCTTTGTTTTAAGTGTGGAAAATATTTATAATACAGGAACGCAAATACAAGTCACTGAATGTAGAAACTATATGTAGAACTATGTAGAAACTATAAACAAATACATTTTGCATATGGCAAAAAAAAAATATATATATATATATGTTGTTAACCATGAAACTCAATGAAATATTGAGAAAACAAGAAAACATTCTTCAAATGTGACTTCTTTTTTTTTTTTTAATATAAACTTTTGTACAGTACTGTGTGTGTGTGTGTATATATATATATATATATATATATATATATATATATATATATATATATATATATATATATATATATATATATATAGTTTAGAGTAATTTTGCTTCCAGTTGCAATAGTTTTATATTTCATTTTTTATTGATGATAAATGCTGTTTCTAAGATCGTCTGACTCTCTTCGCTCATGTTTTCCTTGTGGTTTAGTTACATTCGTATTGCATGATGACTTGTTTAACAGGAGACACCCAGTGTAAGTATTTCATCATTTTACAAATATTTGAATGCGATTATGTGAGATTCCGTAAGGCTTTCCAGTTGTGTTGATGCAGTTACTCAGAGTTTCTTTTGCTCTGTGATGGAAAACTGTAACAAACTGCTGTGTAAGATCAGAAGTGCCAGAGTAAGCCCAGCACACAATCCCATAATCCTCCTCTGAACTCATGAATTAGAGATTACTGTTACAGTGTTTACTAATGTTTTGAATTACATTTTATATTAATATCTGATTGTATCCATAGTTTTTGTTTTAGAGTGTTTAATTGTGTTATCTGCTTAATTTCCTTTTAAGTTTTAGTCATTTTATAAAATAATTTTTTTATATGCCTATTATTAATATTTATTTATATTTGGATTATTTTTACATTTTTAATTTAAAAGTTTTAGTAATTTTTTTGTGCTTAAGTAATTTTTTTATATATATTTATTAATATTTGGATTATTGTTTATTTTACATTTTTTGTATTTTTGTTGTGCTTAAGTCTTTTTTATTTGTTAATATTTGGATTCATTTTTATTTTTATATTTTCTGTTTTTATATTATATTTATATATTTTCTATTTTAAAGTTTTAGTAAATTTGTTGTGTGTTTGTCGTTTTATATATATGTAATTTGTAAACATGCCTATATATTGTATTTTCTATTAAAATTTTAATTGGCTTTTAATTGTGTTTTCATGTTTTTTTTTTTTAAATTTTTCCTTTTTAAATATATATATACATTTGATGAATATTTCAGTTTTATTTTTACTTACTTTCGTACTTTCATTTAAAACGGAAAAATAGCTGAAATAAGTTTTTTATATTTTTATATTTTCACATTTTTTCCATTTCTGCAGATTACGTCACAGATCAAAATAAGCATAACTTTAATGTGGAACAGGAAAGTTTTCATCAGTTTAATGTGCTTCTGAATCTAGACGTCTGTGGGGAATAAACAGGAAGAGCTGAGATGAGAGTCCAGTCAATCTGAACAGAACAGAGGTGTGTGTGTGTCTCATGTGTGTGTCTATTAATGTCCGTGACTCAGAGGAAATGCCTGTGTTTTTATAGAGGTGCGGATCCCTGAGTCCAGCGGGGTCTCCGGCCGTTGTTTTATCTGGAACATACTCTATCTAGTGTCCTTAAACAGGCAGATGTTCTCTCCGCACATGCTCAGTGTGTCGCTGTGTTACACTGGCTACAGGTTTCCTGTAAATGAGGACGCTCTGCATTAAAGGAGTGCGTGTGACTCAGAGGTCAGAGGTCATGTGGAGGAAGCTGGAGGCGGAGTCTTTGCAGGGACTCCAGCTATAAATACACACACACTGATGAGAACATGCTCTCAACCAATCACTTTCTCTCAAACTGACTTCACACTGCAGTTTAGTTAAGATTAGAGTTTAATTAGTCACTAATAGTAAAATTAAATATTACTGATGATTTTTTTTTTTTTTTAAGTTCTATGAATGTTCGGCCGACATGTTTTTTATGAAACATACTTGTAACATTATTAATATTTAAGAAAGAAAGAAAGAAAGAACAACGTCCTTATGATGTTATGTGTACTTGATGAGCGTATAAATAACATTCTGATCACGTCAGGAAAACGATACATTTAAACCTTTTTAGAATAGTTAAAAGAAACATTCAAATGACGATACATTTTAGGTGAAACATTTAAATGGATGGATAGATAGATAGATAGATAGATAGATAGATAGATAGATAGATAGATAGATAGATAGATAGATAGATAGATAGATAGATAGATAGATAGATAGATAGATAAAAAGAAACATTTAAATAACGCTACATTTTAGGGGGAATATGTTAACATCACATAACTAGCATTTCCAAAGTTTATATTGTTTATTAGTTAAACAACGTCCCCACAACGTTTTTATAACCTAAATTTGTTCCTCGTGTTAACGACCATACAGATCTTAGAATAATTTTCTCTGATAATATTTCAGAAAGAATGTCGTGTGTTTAGAATAATTTGCATTAATGCATGATGCCTTTATCTAAAGCGACTTACAAAAGAGGAACAAAGCCATACGTAAATGATTCTAGATTCTAGAAACTAGAATAAATCCGTCTTTAGTCGTTTGCTGGAATCGTAATGGAATGGATTTTACCTACAAAACAAAACACACAGATGTCTTTGATTTGATTTGTCAGCAATAAATCAGCTTGAGTTGTCTGTATTAATATTTATGTAACAGTATAATAAAAAAAGAGTATCAAAATATTTGAAGTGGTTCTTCACATAAATAGACAAACACTCATACACTTAAACACCTAATAAAAACATATTCAAAAAAGCAAAAGATAAAAGGCTTCAGACACAAAATTATATTTATATCTGTTGGTAAAGCCGCTCGATTCATGATAAGAGCAAAGCATGTATTGTTTCCCTGAGCACAAGATCCTCTCAACATCAACACGCTGGATTTCTTCTGAGCTCTTTTATATAAAGCTGAAGGCTCTGTGTTTTATAGTCATCCTCAGCTCTGACCAGCGGTGTGTTTGAGGTGAACTGGACGGAAGAAAACCAGCTGTTAGTTACATAATGTGGCATGTTTCTGAGCAAGAACTGATATTTAACCCTTCATAGTGTGTTTGGGTCATTTTAGTATGGTGCCGTGCACACAGAACACATTTTTCCATTCCAGTCCGCTACTTTTCCATAGTTTTTCTATGGAAATGTGTTTGATGCGTCTCATACACGAGTGCCGCTTTTTCAGATTAAAAGAATTTGGGCATGAGGAGATCTGAACCTGTGTTTGACCATAAGTGGAGATCAGACTTCTGTTTGATCTCTGTCTGAAGTGACTTCAGCTCTGATCAGACGTCACACACGTCTGTTTCAGGACAAGATACGTGTGCACATCCATCACTCAGATCTTACATAACATCACTTTAGATTTGACTCACAGCAGTTTTAATAAGATTCAGTTACAAGAAATTCTGGAAGATCTTCTTCAGATAGATAGATAGATAGATAGATAGATAGATAGATAGATAGATAGATAGATAGATAGATAGATAGATAGATAGATGGACTGATGGATGATAGATGGACGGATGATAGATAGATGGATTATAGATGGATGGATGGATGGATTGATAGATGGATTGATGGATGATAGATGGATTGATGGATTGATGGATGTTAGATTGATGGATGGATGATAGGTGGATAAATGATAGATGGATGGATGGATGATAGATGGATGGATGATCGATAGATGGTTGGATGGATGATACATGGATGGATGGATGGATTGATGGATTGATGGATGGATGATAGATGGATGGATGGATGATAGATGGATGGATGATTGATAGATGGTTGGATGGATGATACATGGATGGATGGATGGATTGATGGATGGATGATAGATGGTTGGATGGATGATAGATGGATGGATGATTGATAGATGGTTGGATGGATGATACATGGATGGATGGATGGATTGATGGATGGATGATAGATGGTTGGATGGATGATAGATGGATGGATGATTGATAGATGGTTGGATGGATGATACATGGATGGATGGATGGATTGATGGATTGATGGATGGATGATAGATGGATGGATGGATGATAGATGGATGGATGATTGATAGATGGTTGGATGGATGATAGATGGATTGATGATTGATAGATGGTTGGATGGATGATACATGGATGGATGGATGGATTGATGGATTGATGGATGGATGATAGATGGATGGATGGATGATAGATGGATGGATGATTGATAGATGGTTGGATGGATGATACATGGATGGATGGATGGATTGATGGATGGATGATAGATGGTTGGATGGATGATAGATGGATGGATGATTGATAGATGGTTGGATGGATGATACATGGATGGATGGATGGATTGATGGATGGATGATAGATGGTTGGATGGATGATAGATGGATGGATGATTGATAGATGGTTGGATGGATGATACATGGATGGATGGATGGATTGATGGATTGATGGATGGATGATAGATGGATGGATGGATGATAGATGGATGGATGATTGATAGATGGTTGGATGGATGATACATGGATGGATGGATGGATTGATGGATGGATGATAGATGGTTGGATGGATGATAGATGGATGGATGATTGATAGATGGTTGGATGGATGGATGGATGATAGATGGATGGATGGATGGATGATATATAGATGGATGGATGATAGATGGTTGGATGGATGATAGATGGTTGGATGGATGGATGGATGATAGATGGATGGATGGATGGATGGATGATATATAGATGGATGGATGATAGATGGTTGGATGGATGGATGGATGATGGATGGATGGATGGATGGATGATATATAGATGGATGGATGATAGATGGTTGGATGGATGGATGGATGGATGATAGATGGATGGATGGATGGATGATATATAGATGGATGGATGATAGATGGTTGGATGGATGGATGGATGATAGATGGTTGGATGGATGGATGGATGATTGATAGATGGTTGAATGGATAGATGGATGGATGGATGGATGGATGGATGATTGAACAATGGTTGGATGGATGATACATGGATGGATGGATGGATTATTGATAGATGGATGGATGGATGGATGATAGATGGTTGGATGGATAGATGGATGGATGGATGGATGATTGAACGATGGTTGGATGGATGATACATGGATGGATGGATGGATTATTGATAGATGGATGGATGATAGATGGATGGATGGATGGATGATTGATAGATGGTTGAATGGATAGATGGATGGATGGATGGATGGATGGATGATTGATAGATGGATGGATGGATGATTGAACGATGGTTGGATGGATGATACATGGATGGATGGATGGATGATTGAACGATGGTTGGATGGGTGGGTGAGTGAGTGAGTGAGTCCGTGGTGGATCGTTGCACACGTGTGTTCAGATCATCATCACGGGCTCCACACGCGTGTTTGAGCAGGTCTGAAGGTGTTGAGTTTGAAGCTCCTGCTCATAAATCTTCTTCAGCAGGTCAGTATGATGAGACCCAGCAGTGACGCTCCGGTGAGTCTGACTCTCATGTGTTCGACACCGGCGCTGTCCGGGTCACGTTCAGAACATGGAAAGTCCCGAGGAGCTGAGGTCTCACCTACACGCTGACGGCTGGAATCTCACACCGGAGCGTTTGGGAATCTCTCTCACTCTTACTCACTCTGTTTACACACTCGTCTACCTGTTGGTCGGCGCTTGCGGTAACTGAGAGCATGTTGTGCAAGCTCTTCCAGACGTGTGAGGCTCCGGTGTTTCCCGCTAATCATTCCGACCGGAAGAGCAGCTCATTTGAGCCGCTGCTGGAGTGAAGCGAGTCCTCATTAGTGTACATCTGTTTTCATTTAAGTGAATAGTTTGACTGGTGTTTTGACTTGTGTTGTGTGTGGGGTTCTGCTGCGATCTCCTCGGACATCATTGTGTGTCGGGTGTGTGACGCTCTTCCGGACGGTTTGTCTGGGAATGTCGAGGGATGTGGTGATGCCCTTCAGCAGACAGACGGAGACAGATAATTGGTGCTCGTCTCTCATAGAGGAAACACTTCTGTGTTCAGCCAAACATGCCCTCATAAGGGCACTTTCACTGACGCATGTGTGTGTGTGTGTGTGTGTGTGTGTAAGAGAGAGAGAGAGTTTCCTGGGAAATTCCTCAATGCTGATGCACATTTGAATGGAAAAACATTGATGGAAATATGTGCACTTATTTTTATATGTACTACTGAAAGAAGTCTCTTCTGTAGCCTACATATTAATTTCTCTCAATTTTTGATAGAATAACCGCTCATTGCCTGACACAGATGTCAATCAAATTCATCAAGCATCATCCCAAACCACATTTTATTATTTTAAGATTTGAGATATGTTTCAATTATATTGAACGCAATGAAATAACAATAATTTAATAAATAAAATACTTTTATCAAAAGTGGGCGGGTCTGCTCGTAAAGTGGGCGGGGCTTGTGTATTAAGTATTATTAATGGTGGTGTACTTTTTATTAATTTTTTTTATTATACTTTTATATATACAGGACGTTTCTCTAGTAATCTCACACAGCACTAAATGATCTATTTGTGCTAGAAATAGCTGGTGTCTATGCAGATTGTACAAGGTTGTTTAATGACGTGACGGTTTATCTTCATCACTCCTGTGAGATACTGTTCTCTGATGATCTGGTGAAAGTGCAGCATCACTCTCGACTGTTGATCTTTCTGCTCCACCCTCGTGAAGCTTGTGCTGATCAGGTGTGTTTGTGAGCGTGTTGTTGACTCGTGTTGGTGTTCTGGGCGTCTGTGGTGGTGATTCATTTCCTCAGACAGCTTTCCCAGAACATTCCAGTCACGATAAAACCAACATCAGCCTAAAATACGTCTCTGTTCTCTCCTACAGCTGCCCACCGCTTCATTCCCAGTGGTGGTGAAGATGGGACACGCCTACGCAGGCATGGGCAAGGTAGAATATACTGTTTGTACTGGATAAAAACCATTATTCCTATGGGATCTCCCCACTTTCACAAAAACACACGTGTGTTGCTTGTGTGTGTATGTGTTTTAGAATACATTTATATTCTATGTATTAAAAGTTACTTAAAGAAAGATACTTTCATGATCTTGACTGGGAATAATGTCTAATTAAAATTACACTAAGTTCACACTTAAGTATATTGTTTTAAAGTAAATTACTTCCATAATACGTTTTTTGAAGTATTCTGAAGTGAATAATTTTTTCTGGAAGGTTGTTGGTGTTTTCACTGGATGCAGCAGGCTCCAGATGGATTGTGGGTAATGTGTGACGTGTGTTTGTGTGGCAGATAAAGGTGGAGACGGCCAGTGATTTCCAGGACATCACCAGTGTGGTGGCCATCGCTAAAACCTACGCCACGGCCGAGCCCTTCGTCCACTCCAAATACGACATCCGCATCCAGAAGATCGGCAGCAACTACAAGGCCTACATGTGAGAACACGTGTGTGTGTGTGTGTGAGAGAGAGAGTGTGTGTGTGTATGTGTGTGTGTGTGTGTGTGTGTGTGAGTGTGTGTGTGTGTGTTTTTGTGTGTGTGTGTGTGTGTGTGTGTATGTGTGAGAGAGAGAGAGTGTGTGTGTGTATGTGTGTGTGTGTGTGTGTGTGTGTGTATGTGTGTGTGTGTGTGTGTGTGTGTGTGTGTGTGTGTGTGTGAGTGTGTGTGTGTGTGTGTGTGTGAGAGAGAGAGTGTGTGTGTGTGTGTATATGTGTGTGTGTGTTAGAGAGAGAGAGCATGAGATACGGAAATATATTTACAAATGTTTTTGACACTAATTGTCCTCCACACACACCTGGGTCAAAATGACCTGAACATTTTAAACTGTTATATCTCTTAAAAACAACTGGAAAAAATCTGGGGGGGAAAGATATTTGTATTTTGAGGCTCTTTAAGCGTTTGCAAGGTTTCGTTCCCTTACTAAAAACTATGAATTTTTTGAAATTTTTATATTTCATGTCAAAACAGACCTGAATGCATTATGAGGGTAAAAGAAGCCCATAACTGAATGGATTCGAGCAGATGGAGATGAAGGAGTGTGTGTGTGTGTCAAGTCAAGTCAAGTCACTTTTATTTATATAGCGCTGTAAACAAAATACATTGCGTCAAAGCAACTGAACAACATTCATTAGGAAAACAGTGTCAATAATGCAAAAATGATAGTTAAAGGCAGTTCATCATTGGATTCAGTGATGTCATCTCTGTTCAGTTAAATAGTGTCTGTGCATTTATTTGCAATCAAGTCAACGATATCGCTGTAGATGAAGTGACCCCAACTAAGCAAGCCAGAGGCGACAGCGGCAAGGAACCGAAACTCCATCGGTGACAGAATGGAGAAAAAACCTTGGGAGAAACCAGGCTCAGTTGGGGGGCCAGTTCTCCTCTGACCAGACGAAACCAGTAGTTCAATTCCAGACTGCAGCAAAGTCAGATTGTGCAGAAGAATCATCTGTTTACTGTGGTCTTGTCCTGGTGCTCCTCTGAGACAAGGTCTTTACAGGGGATCTGTATCTGGGGCTCTAGTTGTCCTGGTCTCCGCTGTCTTTCAGGGATGTAGAGGTCCTTTCTAGGTGCTGATCCACCATCTGGTCTGGAT